>NW_027397070.1:11079664-11180473 GCF_003265705.2 Callorhinus ursinus
CATGATATCATATTTACAAAGGGATAGGGGAAATGGTATCTATCAGAATACCTCCATGAAACTTTGCTTTAACTTTTCCTAAATTAGTTTAAGACTGGATCTTTAACACGTTCCATCTATAACCTTGAGTCATACTATTCAACCCCAGAATTTCTGTGTGTTTGCCATTCATTTTGCCTAGTAAGTGGACGTCTGCATAGATGATTGGTGGATCCAACTAAGGTTATCAAAATAATTTAGCAATACATCTGGCTCCTACTATTTCTATATTTCATAACATGTTTAAGTAATCACGAAATGTAGAAGTAAGATGTATATATAATCATGTGATCTCATAGTGATTCATGGCTTAGTCCTGTATAAGACTTAGATTTCTTACCACAGAGATGTTCTAGCTCTTCCATTTGCAAATTGTAAGAACCTGAAGGTTCCATTAAAGATTCCCTCCCCTCTTTAGCAAATGTCTCCCAGAACAACTTAAAAATTGTCTTTTTGTGTGGTCTTTGAAGCCTGTGGGCTAGCAAAGCAGTACTCATTGTCACTTAACCATTTGCTCATCTATTAGCAATTCGTTAGTATCCCAAAATTTGAACGTGGCCTTTTTATTAAAATTGCGATCATAAAATTGCCATTTCACTATTTTCATGGCAGTCAGTAGGCCTCTGTGGATGCAAAGACTCAGAAAAGTGGGATTCATCACCAGCAGATCCCATAGTTATACTTTCTATGTATGTACTTCCTTCATGTTCAGTATAGAAAGGACTACTACTGTCCCTGTACATACATTGTGATAACAGTAAGGGGAGAGTGTTGTGCAATATGAGCTGTTCTTGTGTTTTGAGCTATCCTTGTAGTAATGCTGTTTAATACTTCTGGAAAAAGTACTCTTGACCAAAATGATGTTAAAGTTAGGCATATCATGTTCTCGTGGAAGCAGTGTTTCTGTCCTTATGTATTTATGTCCAATTATGTGGTATAAATGACTGCATACTAACTTAATGAACTAGATAGTCTAAGTCCCTGCAGAGCATACATCCTTCTAAAATGCATGAAATGGAGTAACACAATACGAATATTGATTCAGTTTATTATATCTTCTCCATATATAATTCCTCCATTATATTTTTCTGGGTAAATGGTAAAGGGATACCTGTATCTGGGTCATGAAAATAAGAAGACTTCCTTTAGTAATAGTTCTGACCAGCACCTTTGAAGTCTATTTGGGTCCCTGTCACTCGTTGATAACACTGGGCTGCCTTTGCTTTCTTACTGTAGTTTCTCTATAACAAAAAAAAAAAAAAAAAGCCAAGATCTAGTTGTTGGTCATCTTTCCTGAACTCCCATCTCATTAACACCCATCATTTCCCCTTGGACCAATTTAATTTTAATGTATGAAATCACTCCTATTTACACTGAGCATTTCACTCCCTGACTCAGCACCACTTTGTTATTTCACTATGTTAAGGAGGCCACCGAGTTGTGGTTTAAATGGTAGCCAGACTGGAAAGCATTCAGGGGCGAGCTGAGTCCTGAATCATCAAGCCTCACCTCTCCATCCCAGATCTCATCTCGCATGTTCTACTATATGGTTGATTTCAGCCATTGCTGCTGATTCCTTCCATTAACTTTTTTTTTAAGTTCTAGAACTCATGTACCCAGATAAACATATTCACTTAAATGACTATCCCCATAAGTACATTTTGCTAGCTCCTCTTTGGAAATTACCTTCAAAAATAATTTTCCAGGTACAGACACAATGTGAGTTCATTACCTTACAGTCACTGAAGACCATTCTTGGATGATAACCTATTTTATCTCCCCTGCCACCGTTTTCTCTCTTGGCCCTCTCACTTTTATTTTGCCCCCAGGTTATTAAAAAGGCTTAGGTGGGGCTCCTGGGTGGCTCAGTCATTAAGTGTCTGCCTTCAGCTCAGGTCATGATCCCAGGGTCCTGGGATCGGGCCCCGGGCTCTCTGCTTGGCGGAAAGCCTGCTTCTCCCTCTCCCACTCCCCCTGCTTGTGTTCCCTCTCTCGCTGTCTCTCTCTCTCTCTCTCTCTGTCAAAATAAATAAATAAAATCTTAAAAAAAAAAAAAAAGGCTTAGGAGTCTGAGAAAAGAAGGCTGGGGAATAGACTGAGCCCAGCAGCCTGTGGTCTGTGGTGGGATGGGGGTGGGGGATACCCTTTTGCCAAACCCACCAGGAAGCAGGCTTAGTGAGATAAATTTGTCTGAGGGCTGTCTGCCAGCTACAAGAAGGAACGCTGATATCATGAGTGTGACCAGCTCTGTGTTGTGAATGTAAACTGTCTAAATTACTACAACCAAATTTTAGGTCCATTGAAAGCTCAGATCCAAAGAGGACTGCGTACACAAAAAAGTATACCTCCTTCCAACCGTGTGGCTTTTAGAAAATAACTTCTACATGTACCATTTCACAGCTCTAATTTATTTCATGTTTTAAAACACTTTTCAGTGAAAACCTGTTTCATAATATTTTTTTAAAGATTTTATTTATTTATTTGACAGAAAGAGACACAGCAAGAGAGGGAACACAAGCAGGGGGAGCAGGAGAGGGAGAAGCAGGCTTCCCGCCGGGCAGGGAGCCCGATGCGGGGCTCGATCCCAGGACCCTGGGATCATGACCTGAGCTGAAGGCAGACGCTTAATGACTGAGCCACCCAGGCGCCCCCGTTTCGTAATATTAAACTCCTAGAAAGGAAGGCCTTATGGAAATCTACTAAAAAGTGAAAAAATCATCTTTGAAGACCCAATTGATAGAATCCAAGTGAGCCTAACTCATGTATTTTGTGCCTGGCGATGAAGTGCTGTAGTTTGACTGATGGGGACAGCACAGAGTGATTCTGTCGCCTGGATGGGCACAGATTTGAGTGTGTCCCCAATGCTTGTGTGAGACATGAGGCGCTCAAATGGCCCCTGTGTGGGGAGAGGGGAAGACATTTATCCTGCTTTCCTCCTCAGGGGTCATTTGACCAAACCGGCCTCATTTAGCCTCATGGTCCATCATCCTAAGTTAACCCCTCTGGAGTCTCAGTTGCCATGGCTGTTTGCTCTGAATGCACTTGAATTTGTCAGCACTGCCCTGGTGCTGCTATGCACCAGAGGAGCATGGGATGGCCTGCTACTGCCGCCAGCATTCTAGCCGAATAGCAGTCGGTAGCTGTGTGTGCCCTTGCCTTGAGGGCTCCCCCCTGCTGAGAGACTCATTCCGGAAAAGTACCCAGGTTCCCAAGAAGTTAAAATTGGGGAATGGAGGGATCTATTCCAAAAATAATAACCCACATTTGAGGTCATTCCCACCAAGATGTCCTTGCTTGGTTTCCACTCCCCAGGGCAACAGGCAGTGACCTGTAGGTTATGTATTCATTGATACGACAATCCCACTGTACAGGACGTTTTGCTTCTCTCAAAGGAGTACCAGAAATGCTGGGAACGTCTCTCTGCATGCACCTCCTGTCCTAGCTGTAGTGGACAATTAACACCTGTGCAAAACAAACCCATGGTCTCAATTACCCATGTGTGGTTGTTTAACAGAAACATGGGACTTAGAGCAGTTGGCCAGATGTTCTCACCTCAAAAGGACGGTTTCAACCTGCCAGCTAACAGAACAAGCTCAAGAGAAAATGACATTGAAAAACCAGCATAGTTATGCCATAGAGGGTTCCACAGGGCTGGAAACCATTCATAATCTGATTTAATATGTCTGGGAGGCCAACAGTATGGTACAAGACACACGTCTAAAAGATGCCATTCCTGTCTCAGGCTTTTAGACACTGATTTTGAGGACAGATCATGGCCAAAGGATTGTTTTATAAACTCCACTGAAAGTTGGTTATTGCATAAGACATACTTGAAACCTTATTTTTTTAGTCCTTTTGTGAGGAACGCTTCATGAGGTGGAAGAACAAAGCTGAATCCTAATAATTCCATGGTAAGCAATAAGAAGAAAGACAGGGGAAAACACACTGATGTCAGTGATTATAAGCCAAGAAGAAAGGCCAAAAGAGGTGAGGGTAGAGGGACAGAATTTGGAAGAAAACAAAATGAATCAGAAGAGTCGAAGAAACAGACTGTGAGCAACAAAGGAAATAACAAATAGAGCATCAGGGACAATAATAGAAATGATGAGATATTCAAGGTGCATGACTGCAGAGAGAGACACCAAGTTTGGGCGGGCTGGCTGTACTATGGAAGGCAAGAGGAGCCTGGGGAAAGGATTTTGAAGAATGAAGTCGCTGGCAAAGCTCAAGCCACCCGATGAGTGACTTTCAGACTTTAATGTGGGGACAGATACCCTAAGAGTCTTGTTCAAAATGCAGATTCCTTGACTCCATCCCAAGACAGTCTGATTTCCCTCTGTCGATAGGACAGGGAAATGTTTTTAAAAAGGCCAGATGATTTTGCATTTTTTACACAGATGCAAGTGACCTTCAGACCTCACTCTGAGAAAACTCTGCAAACAAACCAAAGAAAATCTTATAGCTTGTAACGGCATCATCAACTTATTCGAAGAGAACAGAGGTGCTTGTAGGTAAAGAATATGGCCTGTGAACCCAGCCAGGAAACATGGAAGAGCGACCTAGAATTATAGCCGCAGAACGAGAGATGCTGCAGGCAGGCACGGTGGAGGAAGATCGAGCCAAGTTTCTTAAGTTTGTTTCCGGGATGGAGACCAGCATTTGCCCTTTGCAGTTTGAGATGCCCCTCACCCCAATTGAGACCAAAAAAAAAAAAAAAAAAAAGCCACCTCAAAGAAGCCTCTGAAAATAATTAAGCATGATAATTCTGGATTATCTTTAATTAGAGGGAGGCTCTGGTGCACTCCGAGCTTTGGAGGGTCATCCTGCATTTGCTACAAGTGATCTGTCACTTGCCACGTGCACATTATTCATTGCTTTCACCTCTGATCTTCCCCTCCTCCGAGCACAGCCCTCTGTAAGGCCCCTGCACTTAGGCTGCAGAATAAAAGAAATCTCCTCACGCTGTTCCTGCTGCTGCTGCTCAATGCCATGTTCCTTCCGGGGGTGGGGGGAGGGGGGATTCAGAATGATGGCATCTTCTCCTTTCTATCCTTCATTCTGTGCAGGCTGCTTGGTGCTGGGCCCGTGCCTCTGCCAGGAGCTCCAGCCTGTCCCTCATGAGGACCTGGGTCCTTGCTGCTGCAGGAGCAGTGCCCAGGCTGGAGCCAGCAGTCTGTAAGCAATGCCAATGCTTCTTGTAGGCCCAAGGATGCCAGCAACGTGGGGGACAGAGGAGGAAAGGGAGTGAGGGAGACTTGGAAAAAGAACCAAAAAGGCCACGTAGAATGCACAGGGCAGCCAGACGAAGACTGTGGCCATCTTTGAAGGCCAACAGGCCAGCAACCATCTCTCTGCCTCTTCTGACTTTGTCTACAAGGCCTGCACCCGGGCACAAAGCACCATACCTTCTACAGTTTACACCACAATCCTTTTTCTTCTCCTTTCTGCATGAATTTAGGGCCCCACTCAGTGCCTCAGTACTGGGGCTCCTGCTTGCTGCCTTGAATCGGGTGGTTACCTGACCACTTCTCAGGGAGCCAAGATCTGCTGTGTTCTGCATCCCGACAGTACATAGGGTAACACTGGCCCGAGACTAGATGGATGGCGCGTACTTGTGGAATTCAGAGTGAGATCATTCTTTCCTCCCTAGAACCCGTTCTTCAAGTTGCTAACTTTTATATTAACAGAGTCCCCCAAGACTGTCTCCTCAGGTCAGGGAAATTGAAATGTACTTAAAATAAGTACCATCTCAATTAATATCTCAAAATTAGGATAAAAATCCTGTCAAGAAACAAGGGTGGCCTTTGAGGTCAGAGCTGGGTCTCTCTAGCCCAGCCCTATCATTTATTTCCAGGCTGCAGTTCCGAGAATTGGGCCTTTTCTCTACACCTCTGTTGCCTCCCCTATATATTAAGGATAATAAAACTCCCTTTGCATAAGGTCATCAGGAGGATTAGATGAGAAAAACTGGTTTAAGAGCCCCTGAGAGATGTAAACACTCAAGTGTTTTTTCCCTTTTAATTTTGGATTGAGCCGCTTTTGGTGGCTTATTTTCCTTTTCCTGGGTCTTATAATATCATTTCTAGTGTGCAGAAATACTAATGAAGTAGCACCCAGTGATTCAATTAATAGCATCCACTTCCCACAGTAGTTCTTGGAGGGGCGCCTGGGTGGCTCAGTCGGTTAAGCGGCTGCCTTCGGCTCGGGTCATGATCCCGGGGTCCTGGGATCGAGCCCCGCCTCGGGCTCCCTGCTCGGTGGAGAGCCTCCTTCTCCCTCTCCCTCTGCCTGCCTCTCTGCCTACTTGTACTCTCTCTCTGTCAAATAAATAAATAAAATCTTTAAAAAAAAAATAGTTCTTGGAAAGTTTAAGGACGATAAGGCTCAGCACCACCACCCATACAACAGGCCACAACACATTCCACCTCTCAGCCTTGTGCATGCTGCATTGGTTTTATTTTGAATTGTTTACTAAAGATCGACTTGGATTTTTTGACACATAGGCTAAGCTCCAGAGACATTGGTGCTACTTTTATTCACATTTAATTTGCAAGGAAAATTTGTGTGTAAATAGGAAAAATACCTCTTTCGGTAAATAACAGTCACAATGTGTATTTGTAGATCTTCGTACAAAATTATCTTAGCATCCTTCTCTCTCGTTGTAATGGGCTTCGAGGACTTCTCTTCGCTCTAAATGGGAATATTTACTGATCAAGAGCATGCTGTTGCATTCTCTTCTGCTGTAACCCGAGGAAGCAGCACCTTTTCACCTCTGGAACTGGCGTTTCCATATTACTCATGCCAGTCTTTTCTCACTAATTTTATGATTATAATGAGACAGTGGTGCACTAGTTAAGCACAGATGACCTTCTAATTGAAAGACTGTAAATTCAATCTCCATCGCTGGGCGCCGACAGAAATTTAAATAAATATAGCTCCTAAAGCCCTTGTGATGGGATGGCCTAATGACCAGGGGCTAGCAGAGCCCAAGTCATCTGTCACAGGGGACCGCTGGCAACTTCTGGGTGTTAACTACAGGAGTCGTTAGAAGCAGTTTGCCTTCACAAAGCCAAGTGAGTCGAAGGACGTTTCCCCTGGCTTTGATTCGGGCACTGTGCCTTGCTGTCCTGTAACAGATGCCAAGTTGCTTTTTTGTCAAAATGCTTCCTAACACAGGAGCCTGAACACGAGGGGAAGCTCCATTCTCAAATGGGACCTAAGCAAACAAGAAAAGCCTCTCTACCAGGCCCCCTTTTTGTCTGCTGCCATTTATAGATTCAGATGCAATCAGCTGCCCAGGGCCGTGTTGACATCATCCCCTTGCTTGCTGTATTCACCATCATTTTTCACCTCCATGACCTTGGACAGCAATCCAATTCAGGTTTCCAGAATGAACTGCCCTGAGGATCAAGATGGGTATGGAAATGGTCAGTCCGAGGAAGGAATCCATGGAGCTATAATGCTGGCAACATTTGTACCAAATAATTGAGTACTTGCCCTTGATATGTTTCTGACCTTCCATTTTGGCTTGAACGTTTGTGTGCATGTGTCTCTTATTGTGAGCCACCTTAATTCTCTTTTGCAAACAAGTTGTATATCTTTTTTTTTTTTTAACAAACTGGCTGCTTTAAAATGTGTCCCCGGACCTTGACAACAACTATCTAAAAATGGCCCCATATTGCTGACAATGTCTTAAAGCTGGTTATTGGGTTGTCAGCATGGTGCATCTTTATCCTGAATATATCACACAAACACAATGGAAATTTCCCATTGCCTTTAAAGTTTTGCATTCTGTATATTTGGTTGTTAGACAAATAGAGCAAGCTTTGCCGACTTCATTTTCATTCTTGGCAGCATGTTTTTATCATAAGGCAGATAGTCATTAATTTACAGAATCAACGCTGGGAACAGCTTTTGTGATCTCATATTAAATTTTCCCCTGAATCCGCCCCTTGGCAAAAATTACTCACATCGTTAAAAAATATTTAATTAGGCTGTAGTTTATACCCAGCTCACTGGGGAAATGTTGGAATTAATATGATTTGCATGAATTCTGTTTCTCTTTTTCTGTCAGAGATTAGTTTTGAATTCAGTTCAGAGGGTCGTTGACACTGCCAAGGACTCACAATCGTGAAGGTCAAACAGGTAGCAAATACTTTCCCCTGGGTAGGTTCCCTGAAAAGACAGCTCAAAATTGCTTTTAATTATGGGTTACCTGAAAGGCCACTTGCTGTTTTTATTTTTCCACAGATCCCTGAAACACTGTATGATTGGAAGTTTTAGGTAAACCATTTTATTCCCAACTAAAACAGGCCGGGTTTTGTGTGGAGATAGATGTGCCTAACTGTGCAATACCCAAATAATTTTCTTAGCTGCTCACTGATTTCTGTGGGTTATTCACAAAGGAGAAAAGTCTCTTCACTTTGTACTGGGATATGGATAAAGTAGTCTTGTAAGACAGTCAGCCAGCAGAGAGTACATTTTCTACATAGCAGTGTATCTGCTTGCTTAATTCTCTCTCACAAGGTAAGATACAATGTTTAGTTATGCATTTCCTTGTTTATTCTTCCATGGGTCAGGAAGAAAACCTTAGGGAAGTCACAATCCTATGCCATTTTTTTTCAAAAGAAAATTTAATGGAATATTTAATTAATAATCTAATCAATCAATTAATCTCAGTTACATAAGTGTTGAAATCTAATTCTTTTTCACAGCTATATCAATAAAAGAAGCGAAATGGCTACCCACTTATCAGGATAATAGGAAACTGTTACAGACACAAAGAAAAATTGACATTGTATTAATTCTGCTACACTGGCCCTGAATTTGCCAGTGTTACCAGCGTCTCCTTTGCATCTTAGATGAATTTCAGTTCACTCTCTGGGACTACCAGATACACCTCTTATGGCATAACCTTTCCTAATGGTGAGAAAAAGAAGTGATGATTAGCTTCTTGTGTGTGTGTGTCTTTTGCCTTTGCCTTTTTTTTTTTTTTAAATTCCCAAAGGTTTGGGCTTTGTAGCTCTAAGAAAAGTCAAATTCCAGTAGTGAAAGGGCATTTAAACTTTTTGCACATTACCTCTGTCTTTATTGTTGCATTTTAAGTTTAAAAAATATAAACCATCTGCTATCAAAATATGTACAGAGTATACCATGCTGCTGACTAGCCAACTGTTGGTGAATAAATATTTATATTTCAAGTGATTTATATAGGGCTTCTTTCAGCACTGGAAAGATGAGAGTCAGTTTGACCCTTGATTCTAAAAATCATGTGTCAAGTCACTCGCAGGGAATGGATGCCAGGTGTATCTATTGCAATAATGGCCTTACTCAGGAACATGGCAAATGAGGATCAACACATGTGCCTGATTATTCCAAAGTGTTCTAAATTAAAAGAAACTTAAAATTAGAGAAGGGAGGAAAACCGGGATTTTTGAGTATATATGTTCTGCTGGACATTGCCATGGTGGTTTACACACACAGCCTTATTTAGTCCACAAAATACCTGATAAGATAAATACAATTACTCCATTTTAAAGTTGAGGAAGGGCCAGTTCAAAGAGGCAGAGTAGATAGACCATCTTTTTAATTCAGCCCTTTCTTTTACACAGGAACATACTGAACCTAGAGAGAATATATAAGCCCCATACAGTAATAGAGTTTGTCTCAAATATGAGGCTGGAACCCACGTCTCCTTCACCCTATCTCGGGTGTGTCTGAATTTTCCCTAAGACCTCCTGAGACCAGCTCAGACTAGAAAAGGTATTTGTTTTTAAAGATTTATTCATTTGAGAGAGCGTGTGCACGCACACGTGTGTGCACTGGGGCAAGAGCAGGGTGAGGGGTAGAGGGAGGGAAGCAAACTCCCTGCTGAGTGGGGATCCCAGTGGAAAGGTTGGATCTTGAGACCCTGAGATCATGACCTGAGCTGTAATCAAGAGTCAAACGTTTAACCGACTGAGCCACCCAGGCAACCTGAAAAGGTGTTAAGTAAAAAACAGCATACCCGTTTTCCCTCCACCTTTATTAGTTCATTGTGCATTGTTTGTGTTATAGCAAGCCAGTTCAACTCTTTCGCTTTCCTAAGATGCATGCATGTGGTGTTAGTAAAATGTTTCACACAACAGGGTAGATGAATACCTTCCCCTCTAGTAGAAGGAAATTCATACAAACAATAGCATATTTACAATATTCTTTTTAATATATAACTTTATTAACAAGTGCCTGTTGTTTGATTTTTTTAAAAAAAAATCAAGTTGTAAACTTTTACTACAAATTAAAAATGAGGTTCTTAAAACTCTCAACTTGACCGGATAGGAAACAATTTAAAAACCTTTAAACGTGTACTGAGAAAAACCAGGCTTAAAAAAAAAAAAAGAAAAAGCATTTGTCATTACCAAAAAGAGATGGCTTTAAGGTAAAAAATAAGAACCCCGTGCTGCACAGATAATGCAGATAGTTCTAGTTATCTGGTCAGCGGGCAAAAAGCAAGCACTTAATGTCTTCAGCTCCAGTCTTTTGTTCATTATCTTGTTGCTGGAATTTCATGTTCCTTTCTTCTTGGTGCTTGACCAAACCGGATGATGGTAGAGATGGTTAAGCCAGCCCTGCTCCGCTCCGCTTCAGAAGGGACAGATCCTCGGCTGGTGAATCAGTTGCTTTTGTGACCTTGCCATCTTGTGGTTTAGGGTTTTCTGGGCATCTGGGTGGGTCACTGAAGTTGCAGTGTACGGGGTACCAGCACGGAGGTGACTGCTGACCTCAGGTCTCATCTCGTTGACTTTCCTTGTCTTCACTGCTGTCCTCTCTAGGCGGTCTTTGGCAAGGAGGCCCCCAGCAGCAAGGTGGTCTGTAACCGCCATTCATTTTCTCACTGGTCTACCTTGTCCTCCTGCACCTGGGTTGGAGGGCCCCCCAGCATCTCTCCCTGCACGGGAGGGTTGGAAGACTATGGTCGCCGCCCCTCGGCTCTGTGCCCATGGCTACATGGGAGCCGTGGCCTGCACGGCTGGGCCCGAACTGTGGGGGCCGAACTGTGGGGGCCTCAGAGCCCTCTCCCACCTGTAGGGCCCGAACTGTGGGGGCCTCAGAGCCCTCTCCCACCTGTTCTCCTCTCCCCACTCTCCCTGTGCAGGTAATTCTACTGGGAGTTGCGGGGGGAAGGGGGAAGGGCCCCTGGGACCTGGAGAGCATCTTAATGGTTAGGGTCTGCTATGTATTTACTGCCTCACTCTGGAACTCCACCAGAGCCTGTCCCATTTGCTGCCTCCACACCCTTTCTCCTTTGCATCTTAGATGAATTTCAGATGCAAATTGTGAAATTTGCATTTCACAATGCAAATTGTGAAATTTGCACATCAAACTCCATCATCTCCCTCTCCCACCCTAGGAAGGCACTTCCTGGGGTCCTGGTTCTTTATGGCAGGGGGGCGTACAAATACCTCTTCCTCAGTGTTATTCCTGGTGATGAAACCATGTAGGTTTCTGACATCATTGAACCATTTTGCTGTTCCCAAAACCTTTGATGGCATGACCTTCTTGTCTCCCCCTCACCCCGCCAGATGCCTCCAATGTGAGAGCCGGGGTGGGAGCCGTTGCCGGGTCCCTTTCTTTCGGCGCCGGTGGTTCTACTCTGGGCTCTCTGCAATCCATTCTCCGTTCCCCACCCAATTCACGTATTTATGACATTTTTTTTAAAGATTTTATTTATTTATTTGAGCCACCCAGGCACCCCTATTTATGACATCCTTGTCTGAATATATGAAAACCAAAAATATGTGACTTAAAGACAGTGAGTGAGAGGGGTGCCTGGGTGGCTCAGTCGTTAAGTGTCTGCGTTCAGCTCAGGTCATGATCCCAGGGTCCTGGGCTCGAGCCCTGCATCGGGCTCCCTGCTTGGCAGGAAGCCTGCTTCTCCCTCTCCCATTCCCCCTGCCTGTGTTTCTGCTGTCGTTCTCTCTCTGTCAGATAAATAAATAAAATCTTTAAAAAAAGTGAGTGAGAGAGAACTGTGAAATTGAAGAAATGGTACAAATGCCAGTAGGACGAGGGACATTAACTCAGCCTTGCAAAAGGATGCAGGTGACTCAGGAAGCTGGAAGAATCCTTTTCCATTTAGCGTTTGGCTATTGCTGTTTGCTTTTCCTTTCTCCTGTAGCTCCCTTATTTAATGAGCACAAAGCTGCAAGGAGTCCTTGTTTAATCCTCATGTCTAAGGTGGCCAGTCTCAGTGTTTCATCCCATGGTCTCAGAAAACTGCAGAGTTGTTACATGCCATTTGCATCCAGTTTTCTATCTATTTGAAAACAAATATCACATCCTGTTTTCTTTCATTATGAGCAGGAATAAATTATGAGAACAGTACCTGAGAATACAGTCTACCTTCCAGGGTCACCAGTTTTCTTATTTAGTGGGTCTGCCCTCCCATGGACTCCCCACCGCCCCTATCCCTATTCATACTGCTGTGCTCATGAGGCAAAAAATAAGCATAGTATCAAATTCCCGCTGTTTAATCAGGCTGTTTTCACAACTAGATGTGCTTGAAGAAGATTATGGTTGAGATACATTGAAAACATGAGTTGTAACAGTTTGGGAAATTTCTAAATATTTTGCAAAATATTGTGCTAGTGGTGGAGCATGTATTGATTTGTCTTATGAATTCTGATTCAGGGTGAAAGAGTACACATGGGTAATAATTATTGTCATGATGGCTGCCATTTATTAACTGCCTGTTGTATGCCAAGCACATTACTCATCTCAACAACCCTAAGTAGCAAAATCCCCATTTGACAGGTGAGAAAATGGAGGCTTGGCAAGATGAAGCAAGCTCTTCAGGCTCACACAGACATTGACATAGCTAGGTTTTAAACCCTGGCCTTTCCAAGTCCAGTCAGTGCAATGTCTCAAAGCAGAACCCTGGAAAGTGAGGCAGAAACGATTCCCGGCCCTGATCGATCCCCCTCAAGTTCAGGATCTAAGGTCTTCTCTCTGACTTACACTGATAATAACCCAGGGTTTCAGAGAGGAGGGAGGCAACATACCAGAAAGCATTTTGAGGTCAGCAGTTTAATCAAATCAACAAATATTTATTGAGCACAGTGCTAGGTTTCTTGGAGACTCTAAGGATAAATAAGAGATCATCCCAGACCTTAAGAAGCCTGCATTCTAGAAGAGGGTTTCATAGTAAGTGTGCCAATAGCTCAGTAGCAAAGTGTTCCGTTCCTTCAGTTCCGGGAACAAGTCATTTCTAGTGCTTCTACAAGTATGACATTTTTAAGACTGGAGATGAACACTGGTTTGAGAACATTCTCCTACAGCACACGTTCAGTTGTTTTAGGAAAGAGCGAGAACGAGGGAGTCAGTACATATTTTATCCGTCCCCACATTAATACCTCCCCAGACCAGTTCCTGATGACTCCACATTGTTCTGGCCGTGAATGGCAAAAATAGTCCCCAGAGATATAGTTTGCACATGAAATTGTCCAAATACACAACATTAATTATGTACATTATGTAAAAAGATAACAGTATTTCCTGTCCAGTGGGGGGTGGAAAGGAGCACATCTTAGCGGGTAGCATTCTGTTCCAGCTGAGGAATGTCAGACTGACTGCGGGAGGGGAGAGAAATGCTGACTTTGCCAACCAAAGATTGCCTCTCACTCTGAAGTACACACTCCTCCAAGCTCCTGAAACCTTAAGTATCGATTTTCTGGGATGCCAACTACACTACTTTCCCGTTCCTCAGCCTGAAAAGGCAGCAAGCCTCACATGAGCTCTCTGTCACTGTTTCTTTCACCTTCGAGGCTTCCACTCTGATGTGAGTAGATGCTGTAGAAATCGAGGGAAATTCTGTATGTACTTCAAACATGTCATGGCTCTTAGCTAATTCACTCTCGATCCCCACCCTAGGAAGCAGGGATTATCTCTCACAGTGACGAGTTATAAAATGGAGAGACAGAAAAGGTACAGTGCCTCGTCTGCCCTCATTCCAAGAATCAGCGGTGACAAGGAGGGGGCAAGGAAAACAGACTTCTGCTTCCCAGGCTAATGCTCAAGTCAGTAGCTCATGTTATGCCTTTATACGTTAATAGTATCACCATACTGTTGTCTCTCCATTTCTGTCCTTTCCTTCTCTTCCCAAAACTCTGCTTCCAGATACCCCAACGTACTGTACCAACGTACTGTTCCCAAAACTCTGCTTCCAGATACCCCAACGTACTGTACCAGGGCACCAAGTCAAGGACTCTGGTTCTCACACTACTACTCCCAATACCACTTTTTCTTTCAAGGCAAACCTTTTCAAAAGACCAAAATCAAAACACATCAACGTAGAGCCCTTCTAGTTGGAAAGTGATCGGGTAATACCTCAAAGGTACCTCAGGGGCTCCTTAAATTGGCTCCAAGACTCTGTAGATTCCCTCATCCTCTACCATGCCAAGGAGAAGTTGAGGAAGGAGATTATGCTTTTCATCCGAGTCTCAAAGGCTCCGTGATCCCAGAAAGGTCTAGGGTATTTATCTTTCTGTTCAACACAAAAGTCATGATCATCTCCCACTTACCGTACTTTATTAATGTGCTTCTGCATCAGACTCAACTGGCTTTGTTGAGGTCCTAATGACTGTGCCACAGTTTTGATTGAAAGTCCCAGCTGATCAGACTCGATAGCCCAAGCCTGGGCTTCTGTTAATATGATAAATGGAGAAGCAAAATCAATAAGCCACCATATTACTCTTGGATTCAAACCCTTGAAATCTGCTCATTTCTCAGTACAATTGCAATGCTATTTATTTATTCACGTGCTCAGCATAAAGGGAATACTTACTGTGTACCAGGGATGGTACCTGAGAATTAGACAGAAACGGCTTCTGCCCTCAGGAAGCTTACTCCAATGAATTAACAGATGGTTATGCTCACTGATCACTCAATATATGCCATATGCTTTCTTTGGCACATTGCGTGTGTTATCTTATTTAATTTTGACAACAGCTAGGTAGATAACCGTTATTTACCTGTATTTTATAGTTGAGAAAACAGTAGAGTAACTTGCCAAAGGTGGGAAATGGTTTTGATCCCAGGCCATGTGCCTTTAGAGTCTGCATTCCTAACCAATAAGTCTCCATTAGAAGCATGGAAAAGTACATATTAAAGAACCTTCTGAAACCTAGTCCACTTTGCATATGCCAATAGTCATTAAACTGCAGCTGGCTATCCTGAATGCCTGACCAAATGATTCTGGTCCAGGTAACATGCCCTTCTTGTCTGGCTATCCTGGAAGGTGCCTCTTCAAATGTTCAGCAGAAAAGACAGGAACTCATCAGTCTCAGCTAGGGGACTTTATTTCTAAATGATGCAATTAAAACCAGAACAAGAGACTCTGTAATTGTGGACAGTCACCCATAGCCATTAGATGGTATGAAAGGGCTGGCTGTAAATTCAGCTAATAGATTACCAGAAAACGTACCTTCAACAATCTCAATTTCATCTTAAGGAAGCAAGAAGGAAGCATTACAGGAATAATGACTCATTAGTGACTTGAAATTGGGATTATTTGACTTTGTTTTGTGTCCATAGATATGTAAGGCTGATGAGACAATAGAATAGATGCTGAGAAAATCAAAGGGATGGTCAATGATGGAAACCAAAAGACTTCTTCCCAGGGAAAAAGGAACCAAGGGAGCTTCACTAACTTGAAAACCTCTGAATGTTTGGCATGGGGGTTTGAGATCACGCCAGCTCCTCCCTGGTTCTCTTGAAGCTCAGAGAAGAGCTGGAGTGTGCCACATGGAGGAAATGGATAAGTCAAGGATATGCAAAATTACAAGAGGGATAGCTCTTCTAGCTATTCTAGGAGCCTAGGAGGAAAATAAATACGTGGGTGCTAGTAAAAATGGATGCAGTTTGCCTATTGCTTAGGTGATGCCTAGTGGGTGAGCTAAGAAGACACACTGCGTACTCTGGTGAAGTCCCAGATCCTCAGGAAAGAGAACAGGGAGGAGCTTACCAGTTTCTAGCAGATAAGGCTGCCAGGTCCCAACCATCTCCATCAGTTTATTCTTGAGCTTTTATTCATCAGAATTCATTCCAAAACACTAAAACTATTGCCCTTGAGGCTTTCGTGTGCTTTCGTGTTCCTTCGTGGATAAAGAAGGCTGCAGCTGAATCTTCACAAAAGTTGCCCATGAAATCCTTGAGTCATCCTTGTTTTGATTTGGTTTTGTGTTTTTATATTCCTCTCGGTATGGATAGCATGAAATTTTCAATTTGCAAAAGGATTTAATCAACAGCAAATGTTTTGAATCAGATTAAAACCCAAATACTTTAAGAGCTATGTGTTTATTCTGTCCTGCTGCATGCACTTTATCTTGCTTCTGAAGGGCAATGCAAAGCCCTAGCTGCGCTAATGAATTGCTTGCAACAGACAGGTATGTTAGTGGTTAATAGTGATGAATGTTTACCTTAAAAATCCTGGGTTCTTCCTGAGAATGTGCCCCCTTCTCCTTGACACGTCAAAAATGGGAAATCATCTCTGAGACTGTTTTATTTGTCTGTGTTGTCGGGACAGCACATTTACATACTTGCGAAGGCAATCAATATAAGCAAGCCCAGGTCTTCCAGGAATCCTTAATTATATGTCTAAGAATGCATATGTATTCGCATGTAATACTTGTGTTTCTGCGGTGTTCCCCCCCCACCTTTTTGAGCTGACATGCGCTAAGACTCTTTGAAAGTGGTAAAATCAAGAGTGTAACAGGCAAATGCACGATGAGTTGTTAAATGTGATGGCAAAATAAAAAATTTTTAAAAAGCTTCCGTCAGTATGATCAGTTAAAAAAAAAAAAAGACAGCCAGCAAACTGTCTATCATGTGATGAAATTTGACAGTAGGGATTATGGCTTTGATGGACCAGAACAGCTAATAGAAGAAGCTGACATTTTTGAAACCCTGCTAATTAAGGGTTCCTTCCTTAATATTAAAATAAAGTCTTTGTCTGGGTTTTATGGTTGGAGAATCAGGTGTTTTCATTAATATATGCCAGTCAGTCTTAATAAGCGTGGAGGGCAGAGGAAGTTATTATTGAGTGACCTTCTACAAAATAAGCATGTTGCTAAGGGCTCTAACCCTGCCCTGTTCAGACTGATGAATCTCATTTCCAATGCAAAAGCTTCACAAGAAATCCAAGTATTCTCTGTGCAATCACAGAAAATAATCCTTGTGTCTCTTGTAATGTCCAGAATTGCCACTTACTACACTACTACTGTACAATGAATATTACAATACATATTATTTTTCTAGCACAATTGTCTACATTTCTGAATTGCCCAGAATAGAAAAACTTATTGTGAAGACACTTGTATTGAAAAGTCAGCTCATTTTAATACTTTTCAAATAGTCATCTACTCTGTTCATGAATTATAATGCTCCGAATACATCTGACAATACTGGCTTTGAAAAGGAGATATGTCTATATTATTACATATTCATTTTCAAATAGATTTCAAACAGATTTTAAACCATTCATTGAAATTCATTGAAATGATAAATTCACAGTTGGATTTTGATTGACTCTTAATCCAATTTTACTTTTGATAAGTTTTCACCCCTCCCTTTCTACCCACCCCCAACCTTTCTCAACCAATATATTTTTTTGTTCTGCTATTGGTTTTTATTTATTTTTTTAATTTTTTTATTGTTCTGTTAATCACCATACATTACATCATTAGTTTTTGATGTAGTGTTCCATGATTCATTGTTTGTACATAACACCCAGTGCTCCACGCAGAACGTGCCCTCCTTAATACCCATCACCAGGCTAACCCATCCCCCCACCCTCCTCCCCTCTAGAACCCTCCGTTTGTTTTTCAGAGTCCATCGTGTCTCATGGTATGTCTCCCCCTCCGACTTACTCCCCTTCATTCTTCCCCTCCTGCTATCTTCTTCTTTTTTCTTTTTTTTTTTTTAACATATGTTGCATTATTTGTTTCAGAAGTACAGATCTGTGATTCAACAGTCTTGCACAATTCACAGTGTTCTGCTGTTGGTTTTTAAAGCAAAACTGATGGGACAGGGTAAAACTTGAAGGTTTTGATAACAATATGTAAAGCTTGTCAAATGAATTGGTAAATTCAGTTCAAATCAGTAGAGGCCCACACTACAGGTGATTTGTCTGGCTAATTTCCAGTATACCCATGTTTCTCTGTAGAAGCAGATGTGTATTACAAATATCTGTTGATTCACACCCAGAGCAAAACTTTGAAAGGGTCTTTCAGTTACTGAGCCATAGAACCATCTCTAAAGAACCTGGAAGTATGCAGATAGCTAAGGTAGTTGGTGTTGGGATAATAGATCAAATACCTTGAGGGTTTGTGCTTGCCCAGCATGAACCAGCTGCTCCTTATCTTGAGCTCTTTCTGTCTGTCCTAGGTGGAGAAGTTGGTAATACCTCTGCTGGGGATTGTATGGTCGGGTAAAAAGGCCACAAACCTATTTAAGTCTCTTTGGGGAAGGAAGGAGCTAGATTAAAAACTGCACAGTGCACCATGGGTCTTGTGCTCACCTATGGGAAATAAAAAGCATCCATCAGAGAAACTGAGTTGATTACAGCACGCTAAGTACTGGAAGAGGGGAGACGAGGATCTTGGATTCAGGGCTTTAGCATGTGGGACAAGCAGTTCAAACTGGCGATTATTTCAGCCCTAGGTGTCTAGGAGTCAGTTGTATTTGAGATGCACACTCGAGAAGAGAAACAAGATATGACATTTCCTATAAATGACTTAATGAAGCTGTTTTTCAGTAGTTTAAAAAGGAAAAATAAAAAGGTTAGTGAAGACTAGCGTAGATCTATCTCCTTAGGGCCCAAATCCATCATCTAGTGTTTACTGAGCCTCTACCGAATGCTTCGCACTGTCCTGGGCTTGTGTAGCACACCACCCCTGCCCTTCTGAGCTTCAGTGCAGTTAGAACCCCATGGTGTCTTGGACAGCTCCCTTTTTGTCACCTGTCCTTTCTAATTTTCTTCTCGATGTAGAACCAGCAGAGGAGTTGCCCTCCCAGACAATTTGACAGGGAGTGACCTATAATGCTCAAATTACAACTTATTCTTATACTATGTTGTGCTGTCAGGTATCTTTGTCATATCATTTAACTCTGCAAATGTTTGCCCTATCACTTCAAAGTGGGTTGTAAGCTCCTGGGGAGCAGGTGCTAAGTTTTAATGTTTCTTTTTATGCCCATGATCCAAATTCAGTGTCTTACAGAGAGCAGATGACTGATAAATACTTCATTGACTAAAGTCTTTAAATAGTAGATTAAATCTAAAAATTCAGTCCTTTTATTCTAAAGACAATCCTCTATGTCTATTTTTTATTCTCTCACGCCTCTTTAATATCAATTTCATGGTATTCTAATACTTCATGTTCTTCTACTCCAGGGATTCTGTGGTTCTAGAGCAACAATGTCCAGTAGAAATATGCTACAAACCACATGTGTAACTTTAAATTTTATAGTAGCCACATTTTAAAAAGTAAAAATAAGCAAGAGAGATGGATTTTAATAATTATTGTATTTAATCTATTGAAAATATGTTGATATGTGGCAATATAAAATATATTGCAATCTTTTAATTTTTTACACTAGGTCTGAAACCTAGTGTCATTTTACCCTTATAGAACATTCTAATTCAGACTAGCCACATGTGGCTACCCTCTTGGACTCCCCAGCTCTAAAGACTATTCATGGATAAACTCCTGGGGTGTATGAAAACCCTAAAATAAAATGCTAAATTGTGTGTTGTGAGAGTCACCAGTTGTTTCTGGTGACACAGAAGAACAGAATTTATCAGATTCCCAAAAAGGTTTATTTCCCCCACCACCATCAAACTCCTACCCTCAAATATCTTAAGAAACACAGCACTGCTTTTAGCCCATGGAATGACTCCTTTTCTCTACTTGCCTGTTCTATTTACATTCCTATTCTAACAAGACTAACTCACAGTCTGTTATTAAACAGTTGTGAATTTAACTTATTCCTTTAAAATAGCACCTAGAGACTGCTCAGGGTATTGACTCGTTTCATAGAAAATAACCTCAAACACTACCACAGTTGGTAGTTACAACAGCCAAAATAAAATAGAAGTATATCAGGCCTTTCTCTTATGGTAATTCACTAAGAATAAAGGATACACTAGACCCATGTGCCCACATGGCTTTCCGGAAGTTCCCAAGATGCGCTAAAACATGTCAACAGGAAATGTTCTGGAAGGGTCATTAATTCATCACAGCACAGAGGGTTTTATGCCTTCTTGTTCTCTTCGCTGGGTTATAAACTCCAGGTTAACTTGACACCCACTTCCTGCAGTGGCTAAACTATTTTTGTATACCTTGTGATCTTCTTGGATGAGATTTTTCAAGACCCCTCACAACGACCTGGAGGAGGAGAGCCAGTGGTTTCAAAGTTAGCAGCTATGGCATGACCTAAATCAGAGAAACCAAGATGTCAGTTGAACAAGCTCCTCCTTTTGTTTTGCTTTCTCTCGAACATGACGCTCTCTTGAGGTCTACAGACAAATTCCCTTTCTTAAACCTTTCTGGTTTTGTTAATTTTTTTTTTTTCTCATTCTTGTTCTTCTCCCAACAGCATCACTTAGCTCCTGGTAAGGGCTTCGGTCATAGAGTAGCCCCTTTAAAAACAATCAGGTATGAGTAACTCTATTATTTGTGCACATGAAACATATCCAGAGTTTTAGTCACATAAGCCACATTGTTTTTCTAGGACTAGAAGAAAATAATCATCTGTTAACTTTCAAAACACAAATGGAAAAGGCAACCCCATAATGACTAGTGTTGTCCGTATCCATTTAACCTTTCTTGAAAATAAAAGGGCTGTTTAGAATTAGGGCAAAATTTCAATTTCAATCTTAACTTATAAGCATTTTCTCCTTGTTCTTATTCACATGAGCAAAGAAGAAGGACAAAATTCACTGTTAGAATAACAAAAACAATTAAACAAGAATGAAGATACAGTGATACTGAAGTCTGGCTATGCTTAACATGCATCTCAATGTATATCTAGATTTAAATGACAAATATTGAACCATGTAAAATTTGAGGATAATGGATTATGCCAATATCAAGTATTTTATGCTGATTGGTTTCCTTACTACCAAGGTAATGAAGAAGCTTTGAAAGTGACATCTTACTATTTGTTTGATCTTCAGAGAAGAGAGATTGACTTGTTTCTTTTTAAGATTGTTAATCCTTCTTTCTTGGCATCATTTCACTTTTGACTATGATGTAACCTCCAATTGCATCCTTTTTTCTTTCCCAGCACTGTGATAAATACTAAAAAGTTGGCCTTTTCTTCCCTACAGACACTTTAAAACTATAGGAACCTTGTAAAGCAAGGTTTTAAAATTTCTTGACTTAGTCACTTTCACAAGTCCTTGGGCTCATTCCTGTGACGTAATGTCCCTTCAGTATTACAGCATTCTCTAGGTTCTTCTTTCAACCAGTGTCTATTAATGAAAGGAAAAGGATATTGACATATCAAAACTATTCTAAAACCACTGCCTTCATAATACGGGGTGATGGAGAAATACCAGAACCATAGGACCACAAGAAAAAATGAAATACAGTATATAACTTATTTATTAAGCAGAAAAAAAAAAATGGGAGAGACTTCAAAGTCTTGATCTCTTTTATACCCAGGCTATTTCTAGAAGTATTCAAATATGCTCAATTGTAGTCTGAGTAATGATCCAGCTAACACTTCTGAATATTTTACAATCAGTTGTCCTTGATCAATTCAGCTATGGGGAATGACAGTCATAAAAGCAGTGTAGTGTTCCATAGAACTGTGCCTAAATTCGAAGCAGTATCTGCAATCTGTTCTTTGTTTCCTCTTGTGTTCCATTTCTCCTACAGCTTTCTTCTTTTTCTTCTCTGAGAACTAGGAAATCCACTGGAATTATCTTCTGGTGCTTCTTAATCAAAGTTCAGAACTGGTTATACAGGATTCTCTTCGGATACTGTGGTTGGACATTCTCGAGTCTGGCACTCCAAGGGTTCTAGAAAAGTATACAAAAATACACCAACAGAGAAGTACTTGGCCTCACTGATTCCCAAAGGAGTTGAAATGTTTATTTCTGAAGATAAACACATGATATGGTATCTTTTAGCTCAAATTCTTCTAAGGGAAGGCTCTGTTAACATATCTGTAAGAAGAGAGTTGGAGTCGTTTTCTTATTTGATGACACTGAAAGGATTTTTCATTCTGCCTCATCATTCTGATATAGAACCTTTCTTTCTTCTTGTTCTACTAATTTATACATGTATTTCTGTAACAGACCCAATGCTTTTATGCGTTTTTCTTCAGATAAGTCAGCAAATACATAGAATGAGACAGAGCAGTAAAGAACATCAAGTTTCTGTCAAAACAGTTCATAAATATTCAGTAGCGTTCTGCAATATGTAGGAAGTTATGAAGATGGCATTAAGATACCAGTAAATCCAAAGAAAACCTATGCTAATCAAGCTATCACATCTTATTATATTTTATTCTTTTATCACTTTATCATCCCTCAATAATATAAACGTGACCCCCAAAAAACTACAAATCCTAACCTGCCATGCTGAGATAGAATTTCCATCTTATCCTGGGTCAGGATTTTCTAACCAGGGTCTTACAGTGGATCTGAAAGTCTAACCTGGGAGTTCGTCTTCCAAACGGCTTGCCACTAACATCATCCTCTCTCAGGTCTGACCTTCTATTACAATATGGCTGGCATCCCTGTAGGAGTAGGGCCCGGCTGCAAGGGACTCTGGGAAAAGGGCTGAACCCACAGGTGCCTGCAAGTCCTCCCCACAATCTCAATGCCCTCAAAAACTCAAGAAAAAAAAAATCCTATAAAAAGGCTTAGGAAATTGTACCTTAAATGGCAGCTTTTGAATGATATTTTTGTGTGATCAAAATGAACAATGCATTATTCCTAAAATGGAAATATTTTTAAAGGAAGAAAGAAATAGGTTTTATGATCTTTCTTTATAAAATATCTTTCTCAAGTTGTTCCACTGTGGAGAGGACTGACAACATTGCTGCCTGTTCCTCATTTGTACCAAACCATCTCAATCAAAGGAGCACTGGATGCAATGAGTTGCACTGTTAGTATGTTGCTGTAGTTAAAAAGTATTTGCTCACCCCAGGGGGCCAAGCAAAGGCTATTGACATGCTTGCTTGATGTATGAAAAGACAAATTAGTCCCCCATCCTATCTACCAGCAGGGTACAGTGACCCTACATGGAAAAGTCAACTCAAACCACTGTATAATATATTTACATTTTTTTTTCCTGGGAAACTTCAGAGTTACCAAATCAACTGTGTCTAGTGTGCAAATTGCATGCAAGCTAACAGAATGTGAATTAAATTCGGGGAAAGCCATGGTTTAGCTTGACTATGCGGATGGCACTCGTGGCTACAGTCTGTTCTGAAGGAATCTATGGTAGGTAGCCTGAGTGGGGAGCACAGGAAGAAAGGAGTTTAGACTAAATGACTGCTTATTACCCATTGCCTGTCTCCTGCCCCTTGTACATTCTCGGCAGTTTTCCAATACACTAAGCAATGTGAGAGAGTAATTTCTCTCTGTGTCACGGGAGTAGAGGGAGATCCCAGGGAGCAATGTTGGAGAGACAACTCAAAGTCCCATGGGTCTGTTTCTTGAGTTAAATAAACATAACATGTTTGGGTTTTTTTTTTTTTTAGCACCACATAAGGTGATTGGACTTACTATAAAATGAAGATCGTCTTATATTTGCCTTGCCATCCAGTTTGCACCAATCAGAAGAACACAATATTAAGTGGAGAAAGGCTATACCTTTCCATTATGTAGATCCTAATCAATACAAAATGAAATTTCTCCAAAGTTCTACTGTTAATTTGAAGGGATGGTTAAGAAATAATTTTCATGAAATTCTGTGAACATTTCGATAACCAACTAGCCACAGTTCTGCTGTAGATTGCAGAGAGGGGGTTACAAAAGATGGCTCTATTAAAGAGTGCCTTAAAACCTGTTCTTTCCTGGCAGTTGGCTTTTATAGAAGAAGGTCGAGGTCTCCAGGCCTCCAACTACTTATTGGAAATCTATTATGGTGCTATATTGTAACTCATTTTACAGGACAAATAATGTTATAATAATAATGGCGTGAGGGGCGCCTGGGTGGCTCAGTCGTGAAGCATCTGCATTTGGCTCAGGTCATGATCCCAGGGTCCTGGGATTGAGTCCCCCATCCAGCTCCCTGCTCAGCAGGGAGTCTGCTTCTCCCTCTTCCTCTGCCCCTCCCCCCTGCTCGTGCTCTCTCTCTCTCTCTCTCTCTCTCTAAAAAAGAAAAAAATAATAATGCCATGAATAATATAAAAGAACCAACCTAAACTTGTCCAAATCAAACACAAATAAAGCAAAATTCTTTTCAGGTCTAAATATCTATCTTTTAGGCACTCAGCAAACACTTGTGATAGACCTACTGTGTAGGAGACACTGGTCCTAGTTCTTAGCGGGCAAGTTTTGGAAGACTTGGTCACATTGGATTGGAGCTCTATTTATTTTTCCTATTTCAAGGTAGCATGAAGTCATGTCTGTTCATCAAGTGAAAGATCCCCATTCTTGGTTCCTGCAGTGTACTTTGAGGTGCAGAATTTAGTGGCAGCTGAATTTTAAACAGTCTTCCTAAGAGAAAAATCAGACAAGGGGTAAGAAAAGTGGTTAACTGAGAGTTTGCCCACTGGGCTGCTAGCCCTACTTCTACCAGCAAGCAACTGGGTAAATTTGAACAGGCATTTTTAACTTTTCACCTATTAAATAAGAGGGCATTCACGGATGGTTTTTAAGGTCTCTCCCAGCTCTAAAATCTAAGAAAGTGAAGTGAAAAGCCATGCGAGGAATGTTGAAAGTGCTAGACAAATGTAAAAAGTGAGGAAGAAGAGGAGGAAGACTCTGGGCTCAGAGACTTTTGTCCATCCCCATGTCTATCTCCCTTTAGTATACCTGCGTTCGTGCCTTTTTTTGGACTGAGAGATGAGGGCCAAGCATCCTCAGGCCTGGCGCTGGGCGGGCTGCCTGCCCTCACCCTCCTTCCACTGTGGTGCTCAGAGTTCTCTCCTGAATAAAAGTGAAGCTAAAGAATGGTGGAGCTCAGAGGTCCCTGCTCGCTCCGCCTCCCTGACTGCCAATGTGCTCTCCGAGAAGCGGTGGGATGACAAGGCAGACTTTGAACCAAATTCTACCTCCACTGTTAACCACGTCCAGTATTCAAGTTCCTCTAGAGAAAAGGACATCAGAACAGTTCAAAAGAGTGTTTGTTAGGACAATTAATCCAAGAAGAGTATGGAAAGTACTCATACACAGCGGTGGGTAGCTCCCCAGAGCGTTACTGGTATAGTTGGGGCTCAAAGCATGCATCCCGCCTGCCACACCCTCTGACCAAAGCCACATCCCAAAGCCACCACCCAAACCCTCACTGTAGTTATGTAGGAGTGTGCATGTCTGGGGGTCACCCACTCTCATCCACCAAACACTGTTTGGCGGATGCAGCAAGCAGCGTGTTGCTTCTTTCTTAAAAAGTGATTTCCTCTGCATGGTTTCACTAGATTTTCAAAACCAGGCTCCGAGGCAGGTAGAGAAAGTCTTGTTTTCAGCTTGGCTCTCGGGCCACTGCCTTACACCATTCCCAAGGAGGGTGCCTCCCCGCTGAGTCCCACAGAGCAATCCAGGGAGGTTAAGTGAATGGTCCAAGGTCACACAGCAGAGGAGGAAGAGATTCTGATCTCCAAGTCAAGTTACGACCCCAAGTAGTTTGTGCCTTCCCCTCCACCGAGTGACCTTGAGTATAGTGCACACAGAAAGACTGTGATAGAATCAGATTCTCAGTGTCAGACTTTCCGTCCACTACTAGACTCTGGGGTACCTGGTGGAAGATCCCTTGAGGGCACTGGGGGGATGTGATGTGGCACATCATGCCTCAGTCTTGCTCTAGATGTGTATACTTGGGCCATTATATTATGGAAAGGAAATGCCTGAATAAGCGAGCCAAGCAGGCTGTGGAGACAGCGGCCTACGCCTCCTCGCCGCCATTAAGACTGGCTTACATGAATATTCAGTAGCCGGCACCCCTAAAAAATCTATTAATCTCCCACCTGTGTTGTCATCTTATCACAATCTGTGGTCTGTGCCAAAAGGTACATTGCAGTATTAAAGGAAGACTTGGAGAGAAGTGACAACAATATTAAAGTGCTGCCATTGGACTCGCTGCAAAATGCCAGTGACTTTCTCATATTCACTAATCCCCAAACAAAATAACCATCAAGAAATATTAAAACACACATTTTATTAGTTTCATTTAATTTCTTAATTGCTCAAAGTCAGTTTACCCATTTATTGCTGTGTGAAATGCTTAGAGGCAAGGCGCACATTAAAGGGATTATTTCCATGTAATCCCTCCCTCCCAGAGGGTAGGAACTGATCACTTATGAATCCTGATTTACGCTCTGTAACAGTATCAAATGGAGGAAATAGTTATTGTAAAATGATAGAGTCAGTAGTCGGGTAATACGGTAGGAGAGTGTAATTTAATAGCAAAGAGAAAGTACCTCATTTTCGGTAAAAGTTATGCGAGCCTTTTTCAGGAAGAGCTATTAACCAAACTGAATTTAGCCTCCCATTTTTCTGGCTCTCCCTCTGTTAATTGATAGATGTTGAAGATGTGTAGCCTGTTACGATTTTAATCAAATGGTGTCTGGGAGTAGATGTGATCATTTTACTGGGACTTGGAGTTCTGGGGATAATAATTGCTCTGGGTATTATGCTCTCTGTGACAGTTTGCCCACTGCCAGTCTTCCTTCTTGGAAGAAAAAGAGTGCAGGCTCTCAGATGGAATTTGGAGGGATGCTGCACATTACGCAGGAAAGGGAGAGGAGGTAGGAAGGAGTGCTAGGTAAATATCCAGCAAGAAACTTCTGATAGTCTGAACTTCTGGCACTGGGGTACATCAGAGCTGGCCTGAGACCATTGAAACTCCTACCCATCAGGGACCTGGGAAAGAGCTTTTTCTTGTTTTGTTGTTGACACACCTTTCCCGGTCGTAGTACCTTGAACCCAGCATTATTTTAGGAGCATTATTGCTCTTCTTGGAAGGAGGTAAGAATTATACCATCAGAAGAGCACAGAGATAAGGCCAGTCCCTTAGACAGCAGGCAACCTAGACAGGGGCCATGCCTGACAGCCTGGAAATAGGCCTGCCTCCACTGCAGGCTGACCCTCTTCTGATATTTGATATTCTCTCTCTACCTTTAGAATCCGCCTGATACAAAGAGTATACCAAATAAAACATTTTTTTCAGGCCCTCAAGGAGATTTGTACCATGTATCTTATTAGATTGAAGGCAAAACAAGCTGATACTAGCAGGAAAAAAAAATGGCTGGTTCAGACCCCAGCTGACCTCTTTTGCATGGAAAATTCTCCATATGATTACCGAGCTAATGAGTAATATTTAATGAAAACATTATGCCTTTGCATATATTTGTAAGCAGCACTTCTTTCGCCTAAATTTACATAGAAATAAGCTGATATGTATAAATACACATCTTGGAATTTGGTGTATTCTAAGGAAAATACTCATCTGCTATCTCCGGCTGTTTCTATACAAAGCCCAAACTTCTCAATAAGAAAACCGTAGAATTCAGTCAATCATCCGGTTGACACGAAACATGCAAGTATTTGATGATGCATGGACAAAACAGCTGAACGCCAGGCAGGCTCCTCCACATTTCACAGAATGTTTTGGCTTTATGCAAACAACGCTGTATGAGAAAAAAAAACTGGGCTAAACAATTGCTAAATAAATACGTACCCCCCCACCCCACAAAAAAAAAAAAATCTTTCAACTCAAAGAATCCTTTGGCATTTAAGGATAAAGACTCAGAACTAGGATCGTTGCTGGGGTCTGTGTCTATTTCCCTTCCTGCTCCAGATCTGAATCACAGGGGTGCTGAATTTGAGAACAGAAGAGCCGTTGACACCTTTCTCTCCCACCCTTTCTCTTCCCCCTCTAGGTGGAGCTGACAGGCAGTAGCGTCTTTGACTATGTCCACCCGGGGGACCACGTGGAGATGGCAGAGCAGCTGGGCATGAAGCTCCCGCCCGGGCGGGGTCTCCTCTCGCAGGGCACTGCTGAGGACGGAGCCAGCTCTGCATCGTCCTCCTCCCAGTCGGAGACCCCTGAGCCAGGTGGGAATTGCAATCCCAACATGTGGGATGGTGGGCAGGACCTTTGACAATGACTGCACTCGAGTTGCCAGTGTGAAGAGACTATAAATAGGTCTACTGGTATTTAACAATTCCACGCAGCTTTCTGTCCATGCAGTAATTAAATAAGGAAGAGATTTGAAAATAAGGAGACAGTTTAATAAGTATAATCCAGAGATCTAATTTCAGTTGAACAATACATAGAGGAGGTACTAGTTCTTTTAGTTCCTCTTTCAAATCACTAGAGGGAAAGGGTTCAGATTTGGAAAGCCCTCTCCTTTGTATTGTTACTGTGGCTAAATGCAATGCATTTATTTATTATTCACCAAAATCTATGATTAAGGCTTCTTGAATATTAGCTTGTAGATAATTAAAAATATTAGGGACTTGCAGAAATCTTGGTTTCTTTCTTTTTTTTTTTTTTGTAAGCATCAGAAGGTACTTGAAAGATGTGAACAGATAAATTAAGGCTAAAAAGAAAACAGAAATGGCTACATTTTAAACTGCCTTTCCACCCTCAGTATTTAATTAGATCAATTGTATAGAGGAATGAACAGAGGTGACATTCCTCATTGGGATTCCTTCCAGGACTCTTATAGACTTTGCATTCAGAATGTTCCCATTTTCATTGTGTTGTACTGATGATAATTTAAGTATTAGGGGAAAATCCATTTATAAATTAAACAAAATGACTTGATATCCATCAGTCCCCTAGTTCATCAAGCTGTTCAAACACGGGGAAGATTGGCTGGTCGGCCTGGGTCTTCCGAGAGCGCTGGTAATTAGATCTGCGAAGGATTTATTCTTTGCTGATTGGGGCTTTAAATTAATTGAAGTTCCACATTTGTGGTTTTGTCCTTTTTGTACTTTTTTAGAGGAGATATTTCATATTCTTGTGTGGTGGAGTGCTTGGCCAAGCAGCAGTGGTTTAAATGTTAATTTTTCTCATGAGAAGTTTAAGATTTTTAATGAATCAGGGCCTGATTTGAAGTGCAAAGTTTTATTTGCTTACTTGGAAAATTATTTTTGCACTCTTTAAAGATGCTTGTACTTTACTTGATATGTTGTTTTAAAACAGATTTGCAACACAAACTCATTTTATAGAAAGAAAAGTGGAAAAAACCTGTCTTAAGATTAATACTAAAATGATCCTAAGAAAATACTTAAAAATAATCACAGTATGTTTGCTCACACAGATGGGAAAAAAAAACATATTTGCCTTTTTGGAAATATTTTAATTCCATCTAAAACCAATTCATGTTTCCTCGTGTAAGTTAACTGCCCCTTCTAGGGCATAATTCTGCAACATTTGGTGAGCATCTTTCTCCAGTGAGCACCAGGCATGAGAAGACAGAGTATTTAAGACTACTCTTTACCATTTAAAAATGAAAATAATTTTGTTCCCGGGGAAGTCTTATCTTCTACTGTTGCTCACTGACTTCGCTGAATAGATATGTCAGTGAGATCATTGAAACTGCATTTTCATCATGAAAATATTCATATCTGGGCAGATTTGAGAAACAGCACATGAAAATAGTTTTTACTCTTTCCTGGATTAGGGAACCTGGATTGCTCATACTCCTCAACACTCAATGTATAAGAATTCAAGTTTATAAAATGCTCGTTGTTTCCCTGACTCACAAACTCTCAAGTTTAGATGATCTCCAACCTTCAACCAGGGAAGCCAACCCTCTATGTCAAAGCCCACAGCTAACCTTCCAGCAGAACTACCCCACTGGGAAGTTCAGAAACCTCAAGGCTGCCCGTTCCATTGGCCAACAGCTCTGAGAGAGAAGTTCTCTTTAATATGGAGCCAAAATCTAAGTTTGCTGCAATTTCTCCTCACGATCCCAGGTCTGTCCTCCGGGATCTCATTTCAGCTCTACTCCTTCCTCTCCATCCTAGCCTCTCAAATACATGAAGTCAGATATACAAAATTCTCCCTCCCTCCTGCCTTCCTTCTCCTTTGCAGGTCAAAGAGCCCTTATTCAATGGCATGTTCCTGAGAGCCCCAGCCATTCCTCAGTTTGTTAGTGACCCTCTAAGAATATGGTTCTGAGAACTCCCGTGCAGCCCTCTGGATGTATTCAGACTAGTACAAAGCAGAGGGACTATCTCCTCTCTCAGTGACCAGATCACACTGTTGATTCATATTGAGCTTGATGTCTCCCCAAACACATGTTAAGGGTAACTTGTCACTTGGAAAAGACTTTGGGAGAAAAAAATCCACAGCCTGTAAACCAGTTCTGCTGGGATATCGTAAGCTAGAGTCAAAATCAAACTGGTTTAAGATTGATTATAAGAACTCTGGTCAATCCCGTGCCTTCCAGGAGGCTCCACAATGCATAAAACAATTCTAGGCACACTGTGAGGAGAATGGCGTATCTCCTTTAAAGCTACTCTGTCATTCAGTATTGTAGTATGGTTGACAATTTACTTGGGTTTCTTTCTCCTGCCCTCCCAGCCTTCCTGGAGCCATCATAACGAGTAAAATTGGAAATTCTGCTTTCTACATTTCTTAACCACTGGGGCTCATTAGCAACAGTGGCATAAGGGTTTCTCTTCCTTGATGAAGAGTATAGCTCTTACCATTACAAAATGTGAAAATTACTTTGCCTTAAAATTCTGTAGCATTGGTTATTTTCAGTCTTAGGCTTAAAAGGCAATTAGATTGACTGCTTTAAATACTGAAAAGCAGTGTAGGGTGCTACCTTTAACTAAATATCTTCACTAATGCATATCACTGCTCCAAGGGAGTTACTTAAAAAGTTCATGTCAGGCACTACATCCCAAAGCTGCTTATGTTTCTTAAAGGCTGAAAGAATTTTAACAAGATTTCCTAATTCTTAATAATACGAGGGGACATTTTTGAGGACTTGTTCATTGCAACATAATCTTTTAAACTCTGATGAAACACAGATTCTTTTTTAAATAGTAGTGTAATTTTGTTGGAAAGGGGATATCAGTATGTGGTGATTATGAAAATGGAGGTATGGACTTTTTCAGAAGTCCTGATGTGTTCAGTGTAGCATTACTAAATGACTGAAATCTAAATAACATTTGGCATTATAATAAAAGGAAATAAGTGACTAAACCAGCCTAAGAGGCAGTGATACTGTGCCATAATAGGAATTCTCTTTCTCTGAACTGCCAGCCCTGTGATTGTCTTGAACCAGTCTCAAGATAATGGGAGGGGGGGGGGGCAGGGACTCTCTTAACTGTTGAAAGTCCAAATAAATCTTTTACACATATGCCTAGTTATTCATAGTTTAGTAAATACTACTGTATTCCTTTTAGAGAAATCTTAAAGCAGGCAGAAGAAAAATACATGGGTGGCCTTGTTTGTAAAGTTATAAAGTTCTAGAGTGTCTGTGGAGGTTCTAACCATTTTGGAAGAGACTGTGCTGTCCTGTAGGCTCCTGCACCAGGGGGAGCACAGAACCTCTGGAACGGGATGTCTGGGTGGCCCCTTTTCTAGATCTGCATATATCTTTTCATTACTCTTAATGATTCTGTAATCTCGGGATTATGAGTGCTATCCTCTTCTCTTAATAAATTTCAGTGCTGCATCTTTAAATGCTTAATAAATAAAAAAGCAGCTCTTTAAGAAATCCTGGAGGAACTTTAAAAATCTCCTGATATTCCTTAGGTTAGGTCATAAAATTGGGCTTTACTCCTTTTTTATTTCTAATTCTAAAATTAATTCATTCTTATTGTGAAAACTTTAGAGAATGCAGAAAACACAGAATAAAGACCACCAAACATCCCGCTACCCCCAAATGACCACTGTTCCTATGTATATACTCTATGCCTATCCTTCCAGATTTTCTGTTCCTATATATATAGGAACATATACATACTTATATATATGTATGTAGTATTGGGGAGGGGGTCATTGTCTGTTTGTCTGAAATAAGATCATAACATACAGGCTTCTGCCTTTCCACTTAACCTCACAAGCAGCTTTCCCTGTCATGTTTCTCACTTTAAGATTTTTTTTATTTATGCCTGACGCGGGGCTCGATCCCAGGACCCTGGGATCATGACCTGAGCCAAAGGCAGACGCTTAACTGACTGAGCCACTCCAGTGGTTTGTTTCCCACTAGCTAACAATCAAGTCCCAACTGTAGGAGCACTGGCAGGAGTCACACACCTGGGTCCTGCTTCAGAGGGAACTCAGCCAGGACAAGAGGTTCTTGCAGCTTATTGAATGGGTACGAGCTCATAGAGAGAGAAATCAATACTGCACCAGGATTTAGACAACTGAGCAAAACGTATGAGACAGTACTTTTGGTCAAGAATAACTACAGCAGCATGGCTCACCACTGATTGTCTAAAATAAAGGTTATCATGCTCCGTCTAAAGTTTCAGACAGACCTGCCCTGTTACGGGGTGGGGGGGGGAGGGGGGCGGGGAGCGGTGAAGGTAATCACTGTATAGTATGATCTTAATGCTATTATGCCCACTCTATGTCCTGAATATTTTAAAGACAAACAAAACTGAAGCCGTCGAGTCCTTGTCTGAATGGAAATAATCTGCATTTTCTACTTACGCGTCTGTGCCGTGGTAAATTTGATCAGCACTTGATTCTACAGGAACGCAATTCCTCTGAATTCATTAGCCAGTTCCATAATAAGTGATATAATTAGATGCATAAATGTTTAGGAATAACAATAAAGAATGTAAAAATTTATCTGAGGATCAGATCATTATTTTGTTTCAAAAACTGCTGAGATACACTTGTACCTTTAAGGGTGAATTATCTACCATCTAGTATAGGGTGGGTGGGGGTGGGGGATGTTGATTTTTTTTTTTTATTGGTTCAAGTTTCCTATCAATGAACTGAATTTAGAAGTCAGGCAAGGGAAACCATCTTACTAACCCCACATCCAACCTCGGCCCCCAGACAATGTGACTGTATCTACAGCACTTTCTGCTGTACTGCAAATGTCAAACAGAAGGTGTAATGGATTTAATATTAGCGCTGGCCAAGGTGTTGAGGGAGCTGTTAATAATGTCACTCCAGTTATTGATCTGAAGCCTTTAAAAATCAAAGAAAAGTGAGAGATCCCCTACTGGGGAAAGGCACACAGTGACTGGTTTTTATTGCCAATGTATTTCTACATATAGAGTGGCAACTTTCTGGAATTATGTTATCACCATTAATCTCTGGGATTTTTGGACTCGTTATATGGTAAGATAATATCATGCAGACTGCTCTGCATGCTAATGCTCAAAGATCAGACCAAGTTCCTTTAGACATCAACAGAGCTTGAGAGTGTGCATGGTAATGACAACATTCAAGTTGTCTACTGTGAGACTTTGATTAGCACTAGATTTACTCTTGATGGCAATGTTGGCTCCACCGGAAGTATAAAATACAAACCCTCGTCCCTAGGGTGAGCTGCACTCGCCCTCTGCCTTTCTAAAACTCTGACTACGAACCACGTAACCACAAACCACACAGTGACTCACTTGAGACAGAAATGAATTTTGTTCTTCACAATTAGTGTACGTTTTCAGGAAACTGCTAATCCTTCCATCTGAATGGCGGTTTGTATGCAATGAATTTCTGCTTTCCATGGTCCCCAACTAATAAATGAAATTAAAATGTATAATTTATGTTGAATGTTTATCAAACTGTAAACACACATTTAATTCCTTTCCATATTCATACAACATAAGCAAAGATAAATCCACCAGATAATGTACCACGGTTATCTCCAATGGATTGAATATAAAATGCATCTCTACTGTAGCAGTGATCCAGACTAGTTCACGATTACCCAACACTGGCCTGCCCCCTCTTAATACCCACATGCGCATGTATGTGTCAAGTCTAGTAGTCAGAAAGCAGCCTAACAAAAACTAATCTTTTCATAACCCAAAGAGATCATCATTTATGCATAAACTCAGCTTTTATACCAAAAAATACATACGCAAAATTATTTCCCTTAGCTATGTCATCATTATTTTGAAACAAAATAGAAATTATCTTTTGCCACTCCCGAATGAAGATGACGCATCCACGCCAAAAACAAGTCGGTGCTATTCCGGAGACTGCCTTGTCAAACTCAGAGTGCTTCTTGTGCCTCAAAAAACACTACCCCGAGACAGTACTATTTTTCTCCTGCAGAAAGAAGACTATTTTTAAATGTCACTTTTATCCCCAGCTATGCTAAGCAAGAGCATCTGGAACTGCCACAGAAGGGAATCCATATTTTCCGGAGCTCTCTCTGGCATTCAAGGCCTAGGCACACATCACCTTAATTGGTGTGAGCTCACTTTGGTGAGCTTGTCTGTGCGTGATAAGGACATTTCAAAGCGACCTTATACTTCTAAGATCTTGCCTGAGGGAGCTCAAGAAAAGTCAGGTAAAATCTCTTCTTCCCACCAGGCTGTGCCGGCCTAGGACCTGAGCTCAGCGCTTCCAGGCCAGCTCCCAGGTCACATGGCAGCAATGCATGACAACATTTCCGGGCTTGACACCCTGACCCGTCGAAACCATGGTGGTGACAACAGCCTCCCTTTTGTTCCCAGAGAAGATGTTGGATCTCACCAGAGTTCTGCATGCCATGCTGAAACAAACTTTCTCTTCCCAAAATTAAATCACAGTGGTTGCAACTCAAAAAAAAAGTGCAGCTTTTATATAAATTAACATCATGGTATTTAAGGGGTAGCAAATGGTTTGTTCAATAATAGAAGCACAGGACTCTTATCAAAATACACAATAGTTTTACTCCGTTTATATGTAGCATTTTTTTTCCCTAAACCTTCTAGTTTAGAAGATCAATTTTTTAAACCCATTATTTTTAACAGTTATTTTATATAGCTTTCTAGGTCATAATTTTGACTTTTCTTTACCTATGGTGATAAGGGGTACATTTTCAGAGATTCTAAGATGAAACCCAAGACAACTTGTTAACGGATGGCCTGTCCTTCTTCATTAAAACAAACCAACAAAAAAGTGGCTGTCTTTGTCATTGGATGATCGCAAATTATAGATTCTATTTCTCGAATTCTTACCTTGAACAAAGCACAAGTTATTTGCTTTTTTTTAATTTTTTATTGTTATGTTAATCACCATACATTACATCATTAGTTTTTGATGTAGTGTTCCATGATTCATTGTTTGTGCATAACACCCAGTGCTTATTTGCTTTTAATACATACCGCTGCACAGAAATTTCATCCCTGTCCAAATTATACCATTCCGAATTCTTCATCTGCACTAAACAGCAGATTTACGAAGGATCCGTTACCTGGCATTGACTGAGCTTTGCAGGGTGCACAGATCAGAAGAGGCAGAGCTGGCTGGAAACCATTTCCACCCCTAGTGAGCAATCTACTCATGATTGCTTGGGGGAAAATACTGGAAATATTGCTTCTGTGTAAAGTTTGCAACTTCCAGTTGTCAGCTCTTTGCCAAGCAGTTATTCCCGAGTACGGCGTTAGAAGCAAAGCGCGCTCAGGCCACTGCCACACGGCTGGCACTCACATCCTGCCTGGAGTGTGCGGAGCACAGAAACCACTGATTACAGGAGTTAATTCACACACTGTCCCTCTGAGCAGGTCAGTGTGTTAGCCCTATTTTACAGATGGGGTGGCGGGGGGGCAGGGAGTGATGGAAATTCCAAGTGGCTTGCCGCAAACCACACATGTTTTTCAGCAGCTAAGGTTAGAGTAAAGGGTACGATATGAGGGTTAGAGTAGGTACAAAGCCTAGGAACTGGATACAAAAAGGAGACAGAACCCTGATAGCAGACCTCCAAGCAGACCCTGGAGAGGAATTTTTTCCAAGAGGCTTCTGGCATCCAGAGAGAAACCTAACTATCCCCTTATGCAAATAGTTCATTGGCTAAATCATATTTTTGTTAAATATAGTCTCTCACTTAGGACTAAAATCCTCCATCTGATCCTTGCTCCTTCCTTCATCCCTACACTGAAGCTCCTCACACCACAGTGAACAGTAGCATCTGAATCAATTATAGGCAAAATTCAGCCCTGAGTCTCTTGGTCCCCATTAGCTGCGTGCCTCCTCAGCCAAGAGCACAGCCAAAATTGTCTCTGTGCATTTGACCCCGGCTCTGCCTCAGGCTCTGGGCAGCTTTTCCAGGCTCTTCCTTTCAGAACCAGTCTTGCAAGATGGGCATGATGTAGAAAAAGAACAAGAAGAACAAGAGGGTCCATCAGGAGTCAGGCATATCCTCCTGGAGGTATCTGTTCAGGAAACACAATCATAGTCTCTTGGGACCCATGGAAAACATCGCCTATCTTCTGTTGACAAAACTAGCTTGAGAGAAGGGAAGAATCGGCGTCTTTTCTGTAGTTGTTATTAACTAGAGTGAATTTTTATTCAAGATCCCGGCCCACCTGATATTAGAGATTCTATAGACTATTCAGTAACCATTGACTGCATATCTGTCATGTGTCAGACGTCATACGAAGCACAGAGGAAACGAAGATAAAACTCCTTGCCTTCCAGGAGCTGACCATCATGTGAGGGGGACAGATTATTACTACGATGCAGGAGTGTGATGATGACAATCAGGACACTTTGGTGTATGGGTAGGGCAGCACTGTATTACAAGCCACTGCTGTTGGCATTCCTGGGAGAATGGTCTCAGGTTTGAAATGTCAACCCTGAAATTAACAGCCCACGAGTGTTGCTTCTTTGGGAGGGAGCTGCTTTGACATGCCCAAACATACATAGACCATGACTGTCAGGGACTCTGATGCACACCATCAAGGCCTTTTTGGTTGGCTTTTGTTTTGTTTTCTTTATTTAATTAACCTAAAAAATGTCTGCTGCATGATCGGTTCACAGGAATATTCGTTCCTCTGACTATTGCTCTTTTTGGCTCTGTAGGAGGTAGAAGATATGACACCTGCCCTTAGAAAACTGATCATCATCAGTAGGAGACTTACACACAACAGCCAGAGGAATGAGAACAACAATAGTGCTGCTACCCTCACCTGGGGCATAAAAATGGCAAGAGGTATAAGAAGTCAGGGAGAGGCTCAGTGACTGTGAGAGGCTTTGATGAGAAGGGTTGATTCGCATGTGCTGCATGAAAACTGACCTAAGAGCAAAGAGGTAGGATGATCTACCAGGGGAATTATCCCAAGTGGCCCAGTGGGATGCATTTGGGAGGCAGGAAGGAGCCCTGTCTTCCTCACTGAAGCAAAGGTGCATGCCCATCTAGGATGGAGCCAGATCCTAGAGGAGCTGGAATGTCAGGGAAAAGCATCTGAGAATGGTATGAGATCCTGGCTAAAGACTGACCAGGTATAACTTACTAAACAGAGCAGTGACCCAATAAAAACATTATTTTATCATTTAAAAATACAAAAATAAATTTTGAGTTTGGAAGGATCCTCCTTTGTGGGTCATCTTTTACGACCAGCTGTGGACTCTTGAATCCCTTATACAACATAACTTCTAATATTCATTGAATGGTCACCTAGTGTCAGACACTCCACTGAACCTAGTATATGAATTGCCTCACTCATGCCTCACAAAATACAATGAGGAAAGTACCATTATTTTTCCCATTTTATAGATGAAGAAAAGAAACTGGGAAAAAAATATTAATGTGGAAAAATCACACAGTTAGTAGGTAGAAAGCCTAGGATTTGAACCCAAGCAGCCTGACATCAGAGTTCCCATCCTTAACCATTCCATCAAAGTGTTTCTCAACATCTATCTAAAACAGGTGTCCAACTCCTAACTGAGACCACATCCTCCATCCTTCCCAGGCAGCTCTGTTAGAATAGTCTTCCCAACGTTATGCTGATTCCTGTCTGCAGGTAGCTTATGTTCACTGGACTTGATACCTGATCCTTTATTTTGTCAAGAACATGCAGGATGTGTTGAATAGAGCAGACTGGAAGTAAAGGAAACCATTCAAGAGACCATTTCTTTAATCCAAAAGTAGTGGGTAGATCTTGAGAGGAAATATTGAAGGGCCTTGCAGCAGAAGAAATGGTGATTTGGACCTAAGGTAATAGAAAAAGGTAGAAATGTACCTTGTGGTCAGTCTTTAGCCAGGAGCTAATAGTGGTTAATATTCTAGAAATTATGCAAGTCTCACGCTTTCACATGATTAGGATTGATGATACCATCTGTCCACTCTTTTTTATCAACTCATAATAAAATCTGGAAAAATTTGAAAATTACAAAATTACATATGCTATTGATCATAAAATATTAAGATATAAATTCCCTCAGGGTTCAAAGCTGTTCCTCTTTATGTTTTATTAAAGTGTATCATGTGCCTGTGATAAAATATCAGTCTACTGGTCAGTGCTGCTTACTTGTCAGGGGATTTCCTCTCCAAATAAAAATACCAGAAAGAGCAATGGTAAAATTAGTGACATCATAAAAGATTAAAACTCTGCTTTCCTGTGTCCAGCCATGTGTTTATTAAATGGAGCGAGTGTTGAGGTTGGAGGAGAATCAAAATTAATCTGTTGATCCCCTAAATTACTGTTAGTCAAAACGAGGCAAAAATTGATATAATTGATAATATAAAAATGAATTAAAAATTTGACTAATATGTAGGGAAATACTTTCCATTTCCCAAAAGTAACATAAAAGTGTAAAAACATAAGCCCAGTAGTCTAAGATTTGAAAAACATTCACTCATTCATTATTTTAGTCGTTCAGTCATTATTCATTGCATATGCATGGGTCAAGCTCTGTTCCAGTTCTTGGAATATACGAGGTACCAAGAAGGTCTGTGCTCTCACAGAACTTATATTTCGCCAACTGATGAGACGGAATCTAAAGGATCTCTGTTGAAAGATTCAGTTCGCAGACATCTCCACTTTATAAACAAGAGGTAAATCTATACATCAATTTGTAATAGACCTCTTGGCTTCTGCTTTCTAGAATGCAGAGCTGACACAGATTCTAAGCCAGTACTTCCAAAATGTGTTCATCGTACCTGCCCTGTGAGATGTTCTTTGTAAAAAGGGTCCCCTAAAGAGCAGAGGGAAAAGTTTCGTAGTATATCTTCTCACTGGAGAGTAACGAACATTAATTTAATGAACGTTTGAAATTTCTGTGATCGATAAGTCTATTTTGTTTGAACTCATCTTTCCCAGTTTATTTGACTAGGGGTAACATTTTTTTTAAGAGAGCGAGACTTCTAATCACCCCAGAAACACGTGATTAAGCACACAATTTTGTTTCTGCCAAATAGGATGCCACTCCTTCCCATCCATGCCTGTTCCTTCTTCCAAGACACCCCTATGCAAGCGGGATCACTATCTAACCACCCCACCCAGTGCTCAAATATTCTCGTTCCTTTGATAGCTCTCCCAAATATTTCTCACTGGTCTTCAGGGTGCCCTTTAAGCTTTCCTAAACGTGAGCTCCTAGGTCAATCTAGCTCGTATTCAACTGTAAAGTTTTAAGTCAAGACCTGTCCGCTCCAAGTTTCACCATTTTTAGAGCAGCCCTGAGCTTTCATTTGCAGTGTCTCATATCCATCCTGCTTTTACCCTGCCCTCCTATTCATTTACACAGGCAGAGCACAAGTCTCTGATTTCCCACTCACCATAGCAATACACCGAGAGGTTATGGTGGAAGAGTATGATTATGGCTGCCCCGAGCTCTGTCCGCGGCTTTCCTCCCCTGAGTGATAACCGGAACCAGTTACCACTGGTTGTAGATGCAAGGGCATTATGTCAGAGCTGTGGGACAGGAGACGCAGTATGGCGTGGTCATCAGCTACTAGGTTGTTTTCTCTGGTTTGTGGCAATTTAATTCAATTCTCTTACCCATGTTATGGATTTTAAAAATTGGCAGTCTTGTTAACTTGCAGGTTACTCTAATAACTAAGAGTTGATGACAAAAGATGACAGTCCTAACCCCAATTATAGAACGCACCCCTTAAATTATTTCTGTAGTAGTTGCAAATATATAAGCACACAGGGTCTTAGAACCAGACGGCTTGTGTTCATGGGTTGAACTTCAGGCTCTGTCACTTACTAGAAATGTGACCTTGAGCAGGTTAATTAACTTATACCACAGTTTGCCCATTATACAATTTTAGCTCTCTGTATAGATCGGAGAATCGGGTAGGAATAATCACCTGTTGGTTTTAACCTCAAAAATAAATTGGCATATTAGCATACCTTATAAGGGTGTTGTTGAGTTTATACATTTAAGATGCTTAGGGATACCTGGGTGGCTCAGTCAGTTGAGCGTCTGACTCTTGGTTTCAACTCAGGTCATGAGCTCAGGGTCATGAGATTGAGACCCGTGTCAGCTCAGCGCAGAGTCTGCTGGAGATTCTCCCTCTATCTTACCCTCTGCCCCTCCCCCTACTCACGTGCTCTCTCTCTTTAAAAATAAATAAATTTTTTAAAAAATAAATAAAATGCTTAGAACAGTAATATGGCACATCATAAGTATTCAGCGAGTATTATCATTATTATTAATCGTGTTGAGCTAAGTATTCTCTTATTACCAAAGTTATTCCTTATGGAAAAGCTAGCCAGGGGTTAAGTGACATAAAGTTGGCATCTGTACATGTAAGGCTTAAACTTGGGCTTCATTGACACCATGTTGGAGTTATCTGACTTAAAGAATTCAGACTCTACATGGATCACAGTACCCAATAGGTGTGCTTCTGAAAGTTCCCCCCTCCTTCCCTCCCTCTCTCCCTCCCCCTTTCCCCTTAAGTGGAGTCCTCTTGGAAAGCCTCCATTTAAGAGGAAAGACTCTTTCAGAAATACATAATTTACCTTCCTCCAGCTTCTCTAATGCACAGATTCTGTTTTGCAAATTCACATTTTTTTTGTATCCTCAGTTTTTTTAAAGCATAACAGAGGCACTTAATTCCTGTTCTTGGAGGCCCATCCCACTGTTTCTAGATTCTGAACACCAAAATATACCTGCTGCCTTCCCCTTTTCTGAGGCTAGCTTGGAGGCTGCCCAGGTCCACTTTGGAATAGACCTTGATGTTGGTCTCCAAAGTTTTACAGCTTCTAGCCTGGCCCATTAAAATGTGTTCTGCTTAGGACCCCATGATTTAGCCCACACATAGCATACACAGTGTGCTTGACTGCTATTCTCCCTCTTTATCTGCACCACGGCCACAACATGGATCATGCTCCACAAGAGACTAAGCAACACAAAACTGGATGTTAGATCTCCACAACCTGTGGCTCCTTTTACTATCAGATCAGCTTTCACGCATCCTTCTGGTCTATGCTGGGGAACAGGTAGGGGTACTCTGCTATTGGTTTGAACTTTAAATGAATCCGTTTATTTTGTGTAGGAGGGCTTCAGTTCATCACGAATCTTGAGAACTGAAATGAGTGTAGATTTTGTGGAGAGTTTCTGTAAAAGCAAGAGAAATGCCCAGATGCCCCAGCCATAGGTACTATATATGGACTTAAATAAATAAATTAAGAAACTCATTTCACATAGGCCACCAAGCAGTCATGAGATGTTAATGACTTTTAGTCACCGCCAACCTGGACAAAATTCAAGCCAATGACCTATGGGTGAAAGGCTCTATATATCCCATTACCAATCCCCTGAGCCATCCCATTGTCCCTGACAAGGTATTTTATCATGCCTAGTACAGGGCAGTTCGATAGTCCAGATTCCTATACCATCAGAAAATCTTCTTCCATTTAAAAGAGAGCATTTTAAAGAGAGGCAGACCTCATTCCTCAAATAAAGAAGCAATTGCAATTAAAAAAAAAAAAAAACTTCTGGAAGAAGGTTCACATGGGTATACCTACACACATATACACGGCATTCAGTTTTTTTTTAAATTCCAGTATTTTTTCATCATGTTTATTACTCCACTGCACATTTGATTCTGCCTCTGGATATCTAGTAAACTGGCATATCTTGGAGTTCCATTAAAAAAGTCATTAGTTTTAGTTTAACGTTTGTATAAAACTGATTTCGTTAAACCCATGGTGCTTTCTTTCCTAGCTTGTTTTTAAGTGTCATAAATAAATGACTTAAGTGTCCCACAAGACAAATGTTCTTTAATCATCTAATGCACTCATTTATCCTAAGCCTTAACCTTAGTCCTAAATTAAGTCTGTTGCAAAAACATAACTTCATCTAAAAACACCCATCAATCCTACATGGTTTTGATAAGCACATTTAAAAAACATAAACAATCAGACAGTTGTCAATCTGGGTGAAGCCCCGTCCCATTTAAGAGTTACTCACCAGGAGCTGTATTTCATGCCCATACTACCGATGGAATTATAAAAGAGAATGGCTGGAATTCGGGTCTTTGCTGAGACCTCATACTGTGAAACTGGAAGGGGGGGATGGGGCTGTGGTTTACAAGAGTATAAAATGAAGCAGACTAGACAAAAGATAATCCTTAGTCCACATCAGATACATTCTGTTTTACTTGTTTTGGGAAGCTATTAATACTTTGACAATGTTGTAAATGCATTAAAATTTCATGATCACATATTTAGTAAATTGCATGTCATGCCTTTGATTAATTTTCATTTGTTCATGGTCCTAAAAATCTGTCCAAGAATCTGGCTGCTCAGAGCTTTATACGTGAGTAATTATCACCGAAAGGTTTGGTGCAAGGAGAAAAGAAGGGAGAGTTTGATGGAATAAACCCTTGACTAAATTGGGTACTTAGTACCTCGTAACTAAGAATTCACAGTTTGGTGGAATCTTCATTTTGAATGATTCCCAGTTTCATTCTGAATTCATATGTCTTTCATTTACCAACAGTGCCCTTTCACAGTAGGGCAAAGATAATCTTCCTATTTTTCCACAGGCTTCCATTGGTCCTGCAGAATTATTACCACCGAGCCCCTTAGGCTTGCTGGATGCTCCCCCTAAACACCCCCACTGGGGCTTTAAAATTTTTTTTAAATAGATAAGAGCATTCAGCAAATAGCTAGATTGAGAATAAACTCACAAATTATCACCAAGGCCCTTCCTCTGCCATAATTTGTCAAATCTGCTGATAGGAAACAAATTCTATTCATAAAGATTTTATTTGCGGGGGGGGAAACTCTTGTGATTTGGTAGCAATTCAATTATAGTTTTGTGAGATAGTGAGCCCGGAGAGGGAATCCAGACTGACAAGAAATATGACAGGACAGTTACAGAGTGTTTATGCAATTAAACTTTCACTGACAATACCTGCAGAATGATGAATGCGTGGGCGGAGGTGTGTGAGCACAGGCAATGCCCCACAAGTATTGCCCATTTTTCATTATTATACAACTGTTCAGATCTTTCAAGAACAGCCTGAAGTGAGGTGGAAAAGAGAGTGCTGTTCTGCAGCATGTTAACCAAATGCCTTTTTTTTTTATTATTATTATTCCCTCCCTCCAACGGGTCTTGATGTGCCAGATGATAAAAGAACATCTATTTTAGAAAAATGTTTCAAAAAGATTAAGATTTACCCTGAGCTTGACATATATTAATTTTGGATACCAAAAGAGGTTTTTATTCTTTTTTCTATCTGCAACTTTATATCACTTCCCAACCGATGGCATAGTGCATAATTAAACTGTTGGGTTATTCATTTTATGCAAGCAGGTGCAAAGGGCACTATAAAAGTAGGATTTTACTGATGGTAGATTAAGAAAGAAAGGAGAAACTTAAAAGCCTTTTGTAGAGAACCACAAAAGCTTACAGAAGAGATTAATTTGGCTGGCCAAAGTCTGTATTATAATGCCTTGGTCTTCCAAGGATATATGAAAACAGGAAAATTTCAGGATTTTAAGAGCCTCTGAAAGACAATATAGAGTTTTTCAGATGAACAACCCTGAATGGGGTCTTCATGGGAGACTGTCGATTTGGGTGTGATTTTTATTTTTTTAAACAAGCATTGAGATCATACCGATGTCTTAAAAAGAGCTTTAATTTGTGTAAACTTCACCTTGGCAAAATCAGCAGTGCCCAGCGTAACAACTGAAAACCAATGGCAAAGTGAATTCCTTTCAGACCCCAGAGATTGAATGATTCGTTGTGGGGAGGTCAGGGAGAAAAATGTTCGAGCCCGTGGCACAAAGATGCAAAGGTTGATGTGAAAACCATGTGTCTTCCCTTAATATTTACACATCTATTTAAATTAATGAGACTTTACTTGGGAGAAGGAAATGAAATCTATCCTCAGACCCTTCATTCATTCCTTGATTTTGACCTCTGGTAAGCTGTTATTGATAAAACGTTTCTTTGTTTCTCTTTAATGGTTGATGTTCCTTTGTTAACATTCCTATCTCCTCCTCTGAGGACATTAAAAACCTTGAACTTTTACATACAGATATTCAACTGTTATGCCCAAACCCCATTATCACTTTCCTACACTGGAGTCCAGACCCAAAGGCAGAGAGCTGAAGTTGCATGCCTACCTAAACGACTGTTCTGGAATGCATTTGTGGTTCAGTAGTGAGCCTCCACATGCCCTTGTGGAGATTAGTGTAAGTCAGACTCACAGCTAGAGACTATGTTTATGTGATCCCATCCATTTGGTAAATTCAGTGAAATAACTGGTCACTTCAGTATCAGCAAAGATCAGTTAACCTTATTTGTATTAGAAGTGACTTGACTATACTTTTCTGTCAAAATGAGTAATCCAGAAATTCCCTCTAAACCATGGTCTAAATATAAGGGTTTCCTAGAATTCTCTCCTCTGTCAAAAAGCTGCACTCTGTTACATCTCTCCCCAAAAAAGACCTGACTTTGTCAGATGTGATTTTTTTAATATGCACTAAAATTGATAGTTAACAAAATATTGTTTTCACATTACTTAGGTGTTAAAATTACACGGTGGTGTTCCTTTATTTTCAAAAACCAAACCTAATCCTGTTAATTCAAAGTGAATAACAAACAGGACTAAGACTTTTTCCCAAGTTGTTACATTTATTCAACCTGCTTGTGTTTTGTTCTTCATCATAATTATTTCCAAGTCAAATCTGCACTGATTTCCTTGTGGACCGACGTACCTCTGACTAACTTAAAGAATTGAGCTGGGATAATTCACACAATTCCTCAGGGGTCATGTTCACTGTTTTTTTTCAAGGACATTTTTATTACAAAGCTGATGAAATTTGCATATTAATTCATTTCTTTCAATTTTTTAAGATTAAATGTTGTCAACATGTATCAGTGCAAGACTCTGACAGTGCTGATGAAATGGGTCAGTCAAGCTTGAACATTCAGAGTGATGCAGCCATCTGCAACCTCCTAGCCCCTTGTGGAGTTCCGTGCTACCATTGCAACTTGATTAAAAAAAAAGTTTTATTCAATGCAGGATATTAAAACATGATCTAAGAAATGATATGTGTTAGTTTTTCCATTTACTCAGAAAGTGAATTTGACAACAAAATGGGTCTAAGGAGATCCTTGCTGACTTGGAGTTAGCATTCTGTCAGTCTTCATTAAACTACAGCCAAAATAAGACCCCTAAAAAGTTTTAAATTTGGCAGAAGGAACATAGGAGAGAACTGGAGTTTAAGGTTTCCTCACCTGGTGAGGTTTGAGGGGCTCTTCCCATTCATATTCTAAGTAAGAAGTGATGGCGGGAAAATGGATAGAATGTCAGAGATCTCTTGTAACTGATGTTCCAGTGTCCTCAGAGGTAGACCTGCCCTTCATTTTATACACAGCTAAGAAACATGAGCGTTCCTTGGTTCCACCTAAAGCCCACACAAAATGGTACCGATGTTTACGTGGAGATCTTCATTTCTGTCTATGAACATCAAGCTGTATCACTTTATCTCATTTCCTTACAGTCAAAGCATATACTTCCATCAGATACTCTCAAAGAGCAAGGCCACCTAGGTAAGAAAACCCTTTAAGTGTTACATTGCCTTTCTGGGTGAACCCGATGGCCTTTCCAGATCTTTTATTTCTCTGTGTCTGCTTTTTGGTAGAAGCCTCTTTCAGTGTACATAATGCCTTGAATAGATTCCAAAGGCCTTGCAAAGAACAGAGTGGTTTTGGCTGCGGCCACGTTTGAGTGGCAAGGAACCCTACCACCATGTCACTTCATCGGCCCACACAACTAATCAAAGTACCTCCACAGCATGGAAAGTCACTTCCTGCACCCCAAGGCTCTTCAGGGAAGACCATACAGAACCACAAACCCAACATTCCAACTCCTGTCTCTGCTTGAGATGGCCTCTCCTGGGGACCTTCTATAGTAGCTCATAGTGTTAAAAATAAAAGGTATTTTCTTTCAATATCATTTATAGTTAAACCTGCTCGTGTACTAACTGCATTAGAGACTCAGATTGCCAAGGTTCTTAGCCTTTAGCAATATGCAATAATTGGTTTATCCCTGGGCAGAGCATTGTCCAATATACATACACCACCATTAGCTAGAAAAGTTTGTTTCCCAAAGTGAAAAAATATATACATACCACATAGTAAGAAGGGAACAACAGAAAGAAAAAGTAGTCTCAGAAATGGTTTTATCTTGATTTTGAATTAAACTCCCAAACTCATATTGGATTGAAAAATCAAAATCAGACTTCACATTGTCGAGTTGGAAAATGTCAGATATGAAATATTTAAACTGTGGAGTACAGTCTTCGACTTTGGGTTATAAAACTTTAATTTTGTGAGTTAGTAGCACTCCAATAGTTCAATATTTTTAATTCTACAAATCCATGTTTATTAACTTTCAAGGTTTAAACAGTATCACCAAGTCTATTGAAACTAAATTATTCTGACTTGTGAGAGCTATAGGGTAGCTATAATTTGTTTTCTATTTCTACATAAGTGACAAAGACAAAAGAAAGAACAAATAAAAGGAATTGATTGCCACACAACTTTTTATACTTTCAAAATGACCTAAAACTTTAGCTGATGATTAAAACCCAGATTCATGCCTGTAGTTTTAATGGTGGAGTTTTCCTGTGTGAGTCAGGTCGTGCTTAATACGGGGTTACCCTTATGTTGTTATAAGGGAGGGGGGGCTTCCATACTAGTATTGCTGGGGAGTTCACCGTATTCCTCTCAAAAAAGAAACACTGCTTTCTCTGATCTTTCTGATCTTCTCTGCATTTAGGAAATGTGAACTGGGTATCCTTACAACAGTTTTAAAAACCCTCTACCTCAATTTTGTGACTGAAGGAGAATATCGAAAGTAGTTGCTAAGAGCGGTGGGGACTTTTCATCTTCCTCCAGTTAGTGCTCTCTTCTTCTAACTCCCCAAGTGCGTCATCCCTGGTCCTAGTGGTTACCTAACCCGTCACTGTTACTCTGTCAACTCATTTAGCATTTGTTCAACACCTACTATGTGCTAAGTCAATGAAGTCCTTTCATGAGACAGATGAGGTATCACAGAAAAAGTCCTCTACCAGGAGAGAGCAACCCACATTCCCCTCCCGGGTCTGTCGCTACCAGCTGACTCACCTTACACATGTATTGAGACCCTTCGAGCCTCCTTTCTTACCCACAGAAGCAAACGAATCCTCACTCACAGGGTTGTTGAGGGTATCACAGACATAATAAATTTGAAAGTGCTTTAAAAACCCTGAAGTGTTTTAAATAGCTCAGTAGAGTAACACGTTTGGTTAAAGAGTGCAGCACAAGACTTTGGGGCTATCTTTTGATTTTTCTATTTTTGTAGGTGAATAATGGTCGCTAGGATTTTTATGCTCTAATACCATATCCATAGCAGCTGCTGTTGATTTCAACATCAAAGTTAGATTATCCAACAACACAGTTTTGATGAAATTCATTCCCCCACCTAACTTAATCTGTGTGTAATTTAGTTTGCTGCCGGAGAAGGAAAGTACATTTGCTGGAAGCCCAAACTCCTGGTTTCCAGCGAGAAAATTCAGTACGTTTCATTTATTGGTTTTGTTTCATATATAATATATATGACTTCATGGTGATTCGTTCAGGGAAGAGAAGTAGAGGGGTTACCCTTGCATCTAGAATCTGCTGATCATGTGCTATAAAAGCATTACCTACTCCTGAGTCACCCAAATCAACTTGGAATACCAAGTTACTCTCCCAGGGCTGTTTTCTCTGTACATATATGAGCTTATAGTCCGTGTTTCTCTTGTAATGATACATTCTGTGATGGGTCTTTTCTGGGCTTTACAAAAGCCTTCCTTGTCTGTCTTCCACTTCATGTTGATGAAGCCAGCTACTGCTATTCTGAGGCCAGAGTTCTCTTAGACTGCTAGAGAATCTTGTTCAAAATGAAGATTTTTATCATATACCCCTGGACACCCTGATGCCTGGTTACATCACTGAAACTTTCCCGAGCCATCTCTGTCATCTGTAAGCCTGCTTCCCGTGTCTACCAGACCGCAGTTCTGTTCACCTTCTCTGAAGGCCAAATTTGCCCTCAGGCTGCTGTGACTCACACAGCCAGAATTTACACAACAGGGGGTGGGGGGGGGGGGGGGGGGGCTTTTGTTCTTGACTGGAGTCATTGCCAGTTACGATGAACAGGTTTTGAATTATGTATTCTCCAACTCAAAAAACCTTGTCTTCTTTTTTTTGACATATAATCAAATTATGAGGGATGGGGGGAAGTTGAGGGCAATGGGTTTCTGGCATCATTACAAATAAAAGTTCAGTCTGTAATAAGCAACTAACCCAGATCGGATTTAACCTTAGTCAGTCTTCTCTTGTGGTGATAGGAAAGTACAGTAAACTGATACCCAAAATGATGGTGGAGAAGTAGGTCTTAAAGTTGTAACTTATCCACTTACTTACTAAGTTTCTAGGAACAAGCACATCAATCACATATCCATGTATATCAAAATGAGAAAAATTATTTTCTTTTTCTTAAGAATATACTGATTTAATATATGGATCTATTAATGGTGGTAACACTTTGAAGAGAGCTTATTAAACTTGGTAAAGAACTGTGTTCTTCAACCTAGCATAGACAGGGTAGTTCGGTTTTTCTCCTCAAGTGTGTCTTTCTCTCAAATGGGTACAATTACAGTAAATGACTATGAGACCTTCCATTCTGGAAAAACTCCCTATACCTAATACTTAAGGAGAATGTCTTCTTTCTACTGTACTTTGAATGAACAGAGACTCATTTTACAACTCACACATCCCACTATCTGCAAAGCCCTGTAGCAGAGCTGCTGTCAAGGAGCTGGGGTTCTGGTGGAGCACCGAGAGGGTAAATGACAGGTTACACAAGCCGTCACTCAGTTACAGTCACAGGACAGAAAAAACAACTACACGTGTCAAGATATACAACAGGCGTGACCTTCAGAATTTTCAGAAGATACATGAAGATTAAGTGTTTTGATTCCCCTTTTTGATTATAAAAGGAAAGAATGTTTTTAAATACATGTTATAAATATATATCAAATATACGTGACTTTGCCATGAAATTGGGCAGTTTCTTATGCTCTTTGGGAGGAGGAGGCAATTTCTTGATGATTTCGTTCATCAAAGCCTACTTGCTTCAAGAGATAGATCTCATTAAAGGCCTCTCCAACACTCAGAAAGTATTCACAGAATGCTACAGGAATATCTTATGTTGTAAAAGAATGTTATTCCCCAAAGGAGATAAATCACATTTGTAGAACTTAAAAAAAAAAAATTTTTCTCATTATTTTAAGTGTCCACATCCTCTCTTTCTTTCAGGTCATTCTGAATTAGTGGTCTTCTGCCCTAAATATTATCCGTAAAACCTTAATTCCCTTCCTCAGATTTCACAAAGGCAACTTACATATTCTAGAGCTACCCATTTAAAAAAATTCTTTAAGAAAAAAGCATAAGAATATCCATTGTAGGAGTGCCTGGGTGGCTCAGTCGTTGAGCGTCTGCCTTCGGCTCAGGTCATGATCCCAGGGTCCTGGGACCGAGCCCTGCATCGGGGTCCCTGCTCGGCAGGAAGCCTGCTTCTCCCTCTCCCACTCCCCCTGCTTGTGTTCCCTCTCTCGCTGTCTCTTTCTCTGTCAAATAAATAAATAAAATCTTAAAAAAAAATTTTAAAAAGAATATCCATTGTAACTTTTCTGCTCTTGGGAAAATGCATAGAACTGATCTATAACTAGCAGGGACTTGACTCAATAAATGAAGTTCCACCCATAGACTAGAATACTGTGCCACCATTAAGAAAAAAAAATGTCGACTGTATACATATATTTGAATATGGAACAGGTTCTAAGCTATGAAGCCAAAAAATTGGCAAAGGGCAGAACAACATGTAGAGGCTGTCGTCATTTGTGCACCGAGAGAAGAACTTCAGACACATATATTGACAAATGCATGAAAGATCTCTGCAGGGATATATAAGAAATTGGGGACACAAAAGAAACTCTGGGAGAGGTTCTAAGAAATTTGGAAGCAGAGTCGGAAGCCAAGTTCGTTTTCACTGTATAATCTTCTGTAGTGTTTGAACTCTTTCCTTTTTCTACCACGTGCCTGCTTTCACGTCTATTCTCATGTTTTTAATTGTCAGAAAATAAACATTTAAAAGCCGAGAGAACCAGGAACTTATTCTAAGATAAAATTAATGAAAATCAAGTAAAAGGGCCATACATAGCTTTCTTAAATTATACTTGGATATCACAGCGGATCCTTGTGTAAGGAAAACAGCCCTGCTAAATTGTAAATTCGCATTTATAATATGTCCTTTATTCCTAAACCAAAGTGCACTCTCTAAATCAGTTCTAGGCGCTCCAAGAAAGTTATTTGCACTGAATCACCAAGCAGTTAGTTCCTCTAGGCTTGCTGAGGAAAGGGCACCGGGAAGCAGCTGCATTCGTGGAGGAGGAGAAAGCGAATCAAGATGCAACCCCGTGACCTCTGGCAACAAATAGTGCTCCGTGTGAAACGGGCACTAACAGAACATTCCATGCCGAAACCCTTTGCCCGAGCTAGAGTAATTAGAACTGTAATTCAGATTTGGGATTTTTCTCTGAGGTCTCACAGATGATGAAGTCAGCAGAACAAGGTTATTAAATCATAGCCTAGTCCAAGAGATTTTTCTAAAATGTAGAAGACGGAGCGAATGCAAGCACCAGCTGAGCAGTCCTGTGGGCGAGGCGGTGAACCCGCCACAGCACAGCTAATGACCTGTTTTAGGGGCACAGCTCATATATTCCAAATAACAGGGGGGAAAGAATTCCAAATAGCTTAACATCATTAAACCCAAAATGCTATTGGATCCTTCCTCTGTGGCATCATAAAATACCTTATCCAAGTGGAGACGGGCTATGCTTGCTGTAAATCATGGAAAGTTTATGCCACCCCAGATGCAAACTTCGCACTAACTTGTTCACTCTGGGGAAGGTTCATGGGTTTGCTTTGGTTGGGGGTTTGGCTTGTTTTTTTTCTTTAAAGCAATAATAGTCTTTGTAGGATGGCTGCCGTGTCAGCATTTATCTTGAAACTCATGGATATGAGTTCTGACTGGAGTCACCTTTCTGACAAGTGTTATTGCGACTGTGTTTTATATCCCTGTTCAGAATGGTTTCTAATGATAATGCTCTGTCTACCTCGCTGCTTCACACTAAATTATAGATGCCACGATGACAGGGCAGACTGCATCCGAGCGCAGAGCCTGACTCCCTCTGTGTGATGTCAGTGCCTCCACCCTTCTGTGCCTGGAATTAAAAATGGGAAGCGGAGATATGCAAAACATTTGTGCTTAAAAATAATGTTCTGTCAGTTATTAAACAAGTGATATTTCATTTAATCAGCTCAAGGGATTATTTTAAATGAAAAGGCAGAGAGGATGATTTTATTAACACATTCCTGCCCTAGAGTCCTACTGTAATAATTCTTTACCTGCCTAAATTAAAAAGTTATAATTCAGTCTGTCTACAGGAAGAAGTTCTGGGTGATTGGATTTTATTAGTTCTTTGATTTTTAGTTGCTCACAAAAGGAGGTAAAGGCTGAAGAGCTAATCCTATAGCTCTGAGAATGTTTTAGCCACTTAATAAATCACCCCTTCTCTAGACAGTGATTGTATCCAGGACTTATAAAGCAACTGTGCTTCTGAATACAGTATTTTATCAAAACGAGGGCCGTCTGGCCAATCCACTTAGATATTTGAAACTCCCTGCAAGTTATCCCACCACATACTGAAACCAGTGTGGGAGACCTAGGTACTATCCAAAATGTATTTCTAAACGTTATTTACTTACCGATTACATATAAGACCGATTACATAATACATATACATGCTAGGATCTGGAGGAAGAAGAGACAAAGAGAGGAATAAAATTGCACTTCTGGCCTTATGGGAGCTTATGGGCCAGTAGGGGAGGCACCCATCAAAACAAAGAATACAAGGGAGTCAGTGAAACAAAGGGCAGAGAAAAAGAGCACAGAAGTGGCTGACTCGAAGGTTCCAATACCTACCCTGACCCAGTGCAGTGAAGAATCACCATTGTGATACCTTTAATGAATAGGGTATTTTACAGTTTACCACATATTTTTATTTTTTTATTTTATTTTTTTTTAAAGATTTTATTTATTTATTTGACAGAGAGAGACAGTGAGAGCAGGAACACAAGCAGGGGGAGTGAGAGAGGGAGAAGCAGGCTTCCCGCTGAGCAGGGAGCCCAATGTGGGACTCAATCCCAGGACCCTGGAATCATGACCTGAGCCGAAGGCAGATGCTTAACGACTGAGCCACCCAGGCGCCCTACCACATATTTTTAAATACATGACCATGTTTGCTCATTTGACTTTCAAAACAATCCTGTGCGGTTAGGAGTATATTACTTCCATTTTACAAATAGAAAACTGCCAACAGAGAAATAACTTTTTGCCTAATCACATTGATCTCATAATTTAAACCTGAACTTCAAAGTCTGTCCTTATTAGAGCAGAGTTTGCTAACCTGGGAATCTGTTCTGTCAACCCATGTCAAGAGGAGCACTGTACAGAAAACTGGGTGTATGGACAAAGGTGCATGGTTCTTGGGAAAGGGTTTGCTCAAATTTTCAAAGCGGACCATGATTCCCAAACACAGTAAGAATTACTGTTGCAGTAGATTCTTTCATCAGTTTTTTTGTGCAGCTTTTCACTTAGGTCACTAAATTGTTTTCATGTTTCCTAGAGAACAGGGACTATGTCATGAGAGTTACAGTTTCCAGGGTATGTTCCACTACCAGCTGCCTCTGGTCTCCTTGATGCTTACAAAGAGGGTGTTGAAGCAGCTCTTTAGTGATCTGTTCATTCATTCATTCATTCACTTAAGCATTTGAGTACCTACAATCCTCCTGCTGAGTCACTCTTTACCCATGAGTACAATGTGTAATCAAACAAGTTAATGACCTGTTTGTTCAACCCAAACTCTATGTGCAAAGGTTTCTACCAGATGCTTTGAAGGATATAAAGATGAAAAAGAAATGGGACTTGGCCTCAAGGATCTTAACAGCGACTAAAAGAAGGGAATTGGGAACAACTGTGTAGAAGAGGCAAGATGAAATTAAGGTGTGGTAGGAAGAAAGTAGATTATCAAATTGTTCAGACTTCTAGAGGGGGATGCAGAAATCAACACTGGGGAACATTCTGGAAGAGGGCTTAAAAGGAGTATTTTCAGTTCTGTCCTCTCTTCCACATTAATTGTCATGCTCTTTCAGATTCTCTTCAAAAATGCACATGGTATTGGTCATCTGGTTACTGCTCCCACCCAACTCGGGTAGTTATCCCTACCCCTTGGGCAGAATTATCTTGGCTATATAAAGGAGGAGGGAATTCAGCCAAAACTGCATTTGGTGGGAGAGTGGCTTTCTGTTGCATTTGGAACATACTCCTGTCATTTTCACTCATTTTCAGCCCCTTTGATGGATCTCTCCAGTTGGAAAGAACTCAAAAACAATTTCAGTGCAGATGCAAATAATCCTAACAAATTATTCTATAAATACACCACAAATAGCAATACTTTGTGGGGTTAATAGCGCTTACTTATCAAATAAGAAAACTGAAAAACAGAAGCTGTGTCCATGTGAGGCAAGTGGCTGAACTCTGAATCCAGGGATCTGTCTGGTTCTTCTAATCAACACGACTGTGCTACATACAACCTGGAAGAACACTAATCGCGGGTTGGCTCATGATCCGTAGGGATTTGTATCTTTTTAAAAGCAACTTGCCATCTGCCAACTCCTGCCCTCGATGTGTGTGGGAAAGGGGAGGGAGGGCATGTGGTAGAGCAGGGACACAGGGACCTCATCTTCTCATGACCAGAGGCATCAAAGTCCAGCCAGCCCTCTGAAGGGCAGATGAATCGTATTCCAACTCTAGCAAATCGGGATTGCAGAAGCCATGGATGGGAGTCGACATGCTTCGTCTTCTGTTACTGAATAAAGGCCATAGGGTGGCAATTCTATAGACGAAGTATCAACCCCAAAATTTCAACTTAAGCTAGATGTCACATTATAGGGCTTCATATATATCAAACCTCCTCCCGACTGAATTAGAACTTTCAGTTTAATACAGTAGGTAATGAAATATAAATGTTTTCCTGAGTCAACTTACTTTCTTTAGAAACTGCAGTTAGAAGGAGGAGGGTTCAGGGTTGGAGTAGAAGAATTTTTGTACTATTTAATGTAGAATTTACAAACATTGTGGCCAAAAGGTATTTTAGTGAAGAGTATTAGGTCATTAAAAAATTCTCCTAGCCTTCGTTCTTCCAGGATCAGGGAACTTCCTAGGTTGAAAAACTGTAACAGTTAAAAATCCACGACTATCATGTATGGGGGGCAGTAGTACATGATAATAAAATTTATAACAACAATAATAGCAAATGACCAATGAGAACTTTCTATGTGCCAGGCAAGGTACATATATTATTCCATTATATCTCACCAAACTCACTGATGTAGGAACTCCCATTAACCCCATTTTACAAGACAGTTCAAATAAAGTCAGGAAAGTTAGTTACTTATCCCAAGGTTTCGTACCAGTAAGTAGCAGGGTCAAGATTTGAACCCAGTGCTCTGACCCCACAGCTCATGTTCTCCTCCACCTCTCGGTATCAAAGGAAAGACTTTGAGAAAGTCAGACACACCTGACTTTGAATGTTGTCTCAGAGCTGGGTAACCTTGGACAAGTTATTTTATTTCTAAGCCTCAATATCTTTATCTGTAACATTGATATAATAATGCCACTTCAAAGGATCAGTGAGGATGAAAGAAAATCGTGTAGAAAAGCACAAAGTAAAACTCATATTATGGCCCATTACCTTGCACATAAAATGTTCTACAAAATCTAGGGGATTTCTGGAAAAATAAAGAATGGAGATTTGTGATAACAAATATATGAAAGTGACAAATTAGATGGCTAATAGAAGATTTGATAGTGAGTATATAAAAATTGTAATGTGTATACATATAATTTTTATCTCGGCAGATTACTTCACTTAACTTTTGAGTTCTCATTGCAACTATCAATAGTATTTTAGCTAAAAATTAATTGTTAAGTGTGAACTTAAAAAATTAACGTGGCATTAATGAAGCAGATCACTCTCAGAACCTGGAAATTGGAGGTGCGGCCCCGGTGGTCGTTCAGACGTTATTTTACTTTTCCACTACAGTGGGTTCTATAAAAAACAAAAAAATAAAAAAACCCTCAAATATAAAAATAAAAAGGAGTTCATGCATAAAGCATGATGCCCCGAAGCATATTAGATCTGTTTATCTCTTTGTTTAAAATGAATGCTACTTGGTATAGTTTACATAACATGGCAGGGATCAGCTTGATAAAGTGTTTATATCACCTGGGGAACACACCGGCTCATTTCCTCAACACCTTTCCACATGACTAGCTTGCCAGCAAGTATAATAGCAAACAAAGTTTTAATAGGTCAAGAGCAGAGTAACTGCTCACATTAACCAGAGGGAGAGAGGGGCTTGACGTGCACCAAGGCTAATAACTGACACTTTCAGCATGCATTTCTGAATGCTGTTTAATGGGAAGCTTAGAAGGAAAGGCTTTTATAAAAGCCTGAGATTACTTACAAGCTTTGGCAGAAGGAAGAGGGGAAATGGAGCAGGATCGCCGTGCATGCACGCTTGAGAAACGCGGGTGCACTTTACGGCAGGTGGCTCATAAACCATTTCTCCCTCACTTGTCTGCTCTAGCAACTCACAATTAACTCCATTATTAAGCTTAAGGATTGACTGCAGCACTTCCATTTTCTTTAAAGCTGTCCAAACTAAGAGAGGCCCTCATTTTTATTTGTGTGTTGCCTAAGTGAAGCTGCTACTTTGAGACTGTTTTTGTCATATCACATCAGTTTTGCTGAAAGCTGCAACAAGGCAGATAAACATATGATCTATCTTGGAACCTTTTTTTTTTCTTTTCTTTTCTTTTTTTTTCCTATTAGGAGGGGAGAAAAGAAGGTGGAAGGTCTTTTTTTTCTTTCTTTCTTTCTTTCTTTCTTTGCAACTTTGTCTTCCCTGGGCAGTGTGATTATTTATGAAGTTAATAGCATCTGCAGAGTTCATAGGTCCCTCTTTTTCCCCCAGAAGCGCATACAATAAGTTTCAATAAAGTTTGGGGATAAGAATAGCTATGTTGCTAACCCTTGCTTTGGCAGCTGATAAATGGCAGAACATGCTCAATATTATATTTATGCTTTCTGCATTACCAAGAGGGGAGGCAAAAATCTGCTCCGTATTTAAACAGAAGAATGGACAGCAAAGTCTGTGTCTTTTGTGGGTATGCTATCATTGAAGCCTCTTTAATAATACAGAATGTGGAAAAGCTATGGAGAGAAAGAGTCGGGAGTTCATGTGGCATGTTCCTTAGATACTATGCACTGTAGCAAATGGGAAACTTTGTCAATATGTATCCAGGCGCCAGAGGGATACAGATCAGTAACTGAATCATAGGTAAATAGATAGATTAGATATGGCAGTGGCGGGAAACATGCCGAAAAACAAATCCACAAGAACAATTTTACAGGGCCTGCCTTCTATTTTCATAAGGAGACTAAGCCAAATAATCTGACAAGGGTGGAAATCAAATCATCTGTCAAGTTCCTCTACCTTTCATTTATCACACAGTTTAATACCATAATGAAAAATAGCAAATGAAAAATGAAGTGAATGACCAATGAAAAACGCATTCTCTGAGGGTACAGTAATGTGTTGCTAGCCTCAGTCCTCCACCCCTTTACACATGTAACTGCTAGGGGAGGCCCTCTGGTCACATAGCCCTTTTCATTTGAGTATGACAATTCTGGGATGACATTAGCATTGTGGTTGGGAGAGTCCTCAAGACATAAAAGCTTTCCTCTGTCCCTCAGTCCTCTCGGGCTGCTACATTTTTTTAATCCCTTCTTTAGATCAAAATCTGGACTACTGCAAGGTTGCTCTATGTGGACAGCAGCCCGGCGAGTCCATACTGAGCCATGAAGTATAGTAGCAGGAAGAGAGGACAGAACTATCGTTTATGGACTGTTCACCGCGTGCAAAGATTGGTCTTCACAATCACCCATGTAAGGCAGTGTGAACCCCGTTTTCACAACTGAGAAAACTAAAAATCAGAACAATTAATTTGTCCAACGCCTGAAAGTAGTAGAGGGAGAACTTAAACCCAGGCCTAGCTGGTAACAAACCCTGTGCCCTTCCCACTGATCTTGCGGCTTCCCGTAATCCAAGGAGATAAAAATGTCCCGTAAGGTGGATGCTAGGGCACCAGAATGGATGTTAGGAGAATAAAAAGGAACTTGGTAGATGGCTTGAAATATATACTCTAAACAATAACAACTAATGTTTCCTGAGCACTTACTGTGTGCCACGCATTTATCAAAGGACTCTATCAATAGTCCGATCATCACAATAATCCTAGGAGTGGGTACTAGTCTCACTGTCATTTCCAGATGATGAACCCAAGGCTCAGAGAAGTCAAGGCATTCACCCAAGTTTACCGGGCCTAGCAAGTGGTAAAGCGAGGACTCCACCCCAAGCGGCTGGTCCCAGAGCCCTCCTCTGAACTACTGACTCTCACCACCTCTTAAGCTGAAAGACCCGGAAGGAAGTGAGAACTTGCCTGGGGCAAAAAGGATATAGCAGCCCGTTGGTTTATTATAAGAAAAGGCTGTCATTTATTATAAGAAAATGGCTTTAAGAACAGCAATAAAATAGGTCCATTTACATAATACCAGCCATTAAAAAAATATATCTTTCATCCTCAATCCTGCCATCCAAACCGTGTAGGCTTAGGGAAGAGATAACATTTATTTTGCCCACTTGGTACAGTCTAGCAGATCGTGGGTACTCAAATCAGTCTCCTGCTCCTAAGCCAAGATGATTAATAAGGCAGAATATATTTATTTCTAAGGAGCAGAGGAGTTGATTCTGATTGAGACAGTGTGTGCTGTTGAGCCGCAAAACAAAACTGACCTCCGCATAATTAGGTTGGACATGGTGGAGTGAGGACTTGAACACAAATAGTTCTATTTTGACAAGCAGGATTCAAGAGCAGCTGCTTTCTTTTCTTTTCTTTTCTTTTCTTTTTTTTTTCAAAAGGAGGATGATGATTATTTAATATTTGTTGAGTGCCAACAGTGTACTCAGCGCTGCTCAAGACCTAGGAACTAGATGTTGGAAACTGCCTGAAGGGAAACGTTAGCAAATTAAAATCCATAGAATCAGCATGAAGGCGGCTGAGGAATACCTGATTAGAGGAAGGCTCTGCACCCGTCCCAGAACAACAACAAAAAAGGCAGCGATAAAGCAAGAAAGAAAAAACCTGTATGGTTCAAATCGCAGAGATGCAGTCGGGTGGAAAAGTATGCTTTAAAAGAGAGAACTCCCACCCAAGTGAAGCTAATAGAAAGGAACATAAACTTCAGCAGGCAAGATGGAGGGCAGTAGAAGGAAGAATAAATTCAAAGAACAAAGACATCAAGGCAAATGATCAGCCTTTCTACGAGGCCTTCAAAAGAAGGAGGCCTGGAGGAAAGGCAGCCGCGGGTCAAGGGACTGGGATCGGCTCGGGGGATGCCCAGAGCACCCTAAATTATTGCTCTGCCTGTGTGTGCATGGTGCAGAGCACGAGTAAATCTCTGGCCAGGCGGGGGTGGGGAGGCGAAATGCACTTTTCGTGGCGAGGGGGAAGCTGTGTCCTAGAGACGATGAAGGCGTCAGAGAGAACTACAGTTGAAACTATGTTCCATTGCCCAAGAGACGGATGGCCCTCATTGGCCAGTCCTAAAGCAGCCAAAAAAAAAAAAAAAAAAAGCAGCTGATCATGACCTTCACCATATCCCCGGTGATCACAGCGATGGCAGCTCACAGGCCTTGGGACAGGGAGCTCAAGGCTCACCTCTCAAGGAGCAAGGTGGCATTCTGGAAAGAACCAGTATAATAGTGGAATCAGAGCAAATTGGGGAAGACTTAGAAGGTATGGAGACCTTGCAAGGAGGCCCCGAAACCATGGATAACAGAGAAAAGTGGTGGATGTGAAGCATTCCGACTTTCAAAGGACCTTTAAGAAAGAATGAAAACAGTAATAATTCTTGCAAGAGTATTAAACAAAATTGGTAACCACGGGCAAGTGTTAAAATTCTGTTATATCTTCAAACTAGTTAAGAGATGGAAAGCAAGGAGTAAGAATAAAAGCCCATTTCTTTCCGTAGAAAGAGGTTAATTGTGGGGTGCCCAGGGGAGAATGCTGATACCAGCTTTCTTCAGGCTAAATAACAATCCCGGAAGAGGAAGATGAAAAAGAGTTATTGAAGGGTATTTGAGTCATGGAAGAGTCTGAGAGAGTCTAGAAAACACAGACACATGGGGGGAAAAACAGGGAAATTAAAAATACCCCAGCAAGCAAAGAGTCAGCTAAAGCAGGCAGAGGGCCATCCACCTCAGAAAGGAGAAGGAGAAGCTTGGGATCCCCTGTACATGTCTCTCCAGTGCTTGGCATACTGGATATAGTTGCCCTAAGTGTGGTCCTTTTGTAGGATTCACTGAAACTAGGGGTTGGTCGTTGTCTGTCATCTGCTACTATTAGACCTCAGCTCCTCAGCGTTTTATTTTCCTCTAGCTGTAAAATAAGGACAATAAAATTGGTCTCATTTCTAGGAATACTGAGAAATCAGATCTGTTACTGATGGAAAATTCCAAGTGAAACAGTATTACCCCCCCCCACATATTTATTAATTAAATTAGTGGACAATTCTCCAAAACACCCAAGTGGCTTTTGTATTCCATTTTTCTGCCCTCCTTTGGCACAAGACTACAAGCTCTTTTCTGTTCACAAAAATAGCTGCTTTGTTTCTATAGATAGCACCAAAGCATACCCTGTGTGTCTAAGTCAGTCATTGTCCCCTGGAGAAAGGTGGTTGTTCATGAATAGGAAGTTAATCAGCTTCTTTTAAGATAAATTCTAGCTATTTCACATTTAAAGGAAATACTGTCCCACCCCAAAGCCTGATGAATAATATCTCAGGAAGCCAGGAAGTGAATTTGTACTCTGCTACTTCCCGCCCCGCCCCCTGCCATCCCCAGCCATCTAGAGAAGAGGGCCCACCCTCTGAAAAAATAACTTGGGAGGGCAAGAGTTTAGGTGGATTTTTGTGGCTGGGTTGGATGGTGTCGCAGAGTAACAGCAGAACGTAAGAGGGGCCGATAATGTAACACTAGCGGAGTACTTTACAGTTTAAGTAGTGTTTTCATGGCCATTATTTTGTGTGAGTCTCACAAGAACCCTGTCGTGGGAGTCCACACACCATCATTTTATAGATGAGAAAGCCAGAGCCCAGAAAGGTTCACCGCTAGTTAATGAACAAAAGAGCTAGAACTCTGGCTTGGCTGTTTTAACTACCCAAACCCATTTTCTTTCCAATTCACCGAATAAAAAAAGGAAGGAAAAAGGCCTGCCCTTCCTCAGGACTTAAGTAACCCCCCTGCAGGCATATGGAATAGCTGATATTTATCAGACCCCTGTCCTCCTCCCCCACCACACACACACACACACACACACACACACACACACACACACACACACACGTGCACGCCTACCACACCCCAGCCCATCCAAGAGAGCATTGAAGGTAAATGAAAGTGGCAACTTTGACACTCCCACTTGTTAGCAAGAGCAAACCACTGGAGAGATGTGTTTAAACATTCAACATTACCTTTAGGAGGCCTGTGGAGACTCTGATTTCTATTTGCACTCATCTTATGTTAGTGATTTTCATATTACATTAGCAAATTTAATCTCTGCTAATGTGATAGGAAGTTACTAACACAATGAGACTTGATTTAACAACTTGCAGGCTTTGGTGGCAAAAGCAAAATTTGCTAGCAGAACACCAATTCTAATCTGTAATTAGAGAATAAATCAGGATACAGCGACATCAGACATTCACATATTTCAGATCTAGAATAGAGCCAAGGTAGAAGGTAGGAAGTTTGGGACCCAAGAAGTTTGTGAATGGGGAAGAGACAGCTTAGGGAACCACTGCTGGGCTGGAAGTCTTACTTATGTTACTCTGAGCAAATAGAGTATAATTTGTCAACTACACAGCTTCTTATTTACTAGACTTACTAGATTCTCAGAGAGCATGGGGGTTGAAATCACCAAAATAATGATCAGATTTCATTTATCAAGCCAAAGTAGCATTCTTCTCCAACAAGCCCTTCCACTCCTGTGCTGGACAACTGGAAAGCAAAGGGCTTAGCCTCACTGGGGCTGCCTTGCTCCTGATCACTCTGTTGTAAGTACCAGTAATGGGGAAAACATACAAGCAAGGAACCCCCAGAGAAAGAAAAAAGAATCCCCAAGTGTGGGGAATAGCTTCAGGACAGGGCACCATTGGCTGTCTCCAGGAAATTCTGACGGGCTCCCTCTACTAATTCTTATTTATTCTAGGCTTCCATAATACAAGTGATGGAAGGCAATTGGAAATGCTTTTGAGTCCCAGTAATAAGGCAGAAAAAGTTGACCATACTTTCTAAACAAATTCTCCTTTTCTATCTATACATTATAAATACATAATTTAGATCCAGGGTGGGCAGATACTCCCAACATCTAGAAACGTATTCAAAGTACCAAGGTTCTAAGGTAACTCAACCTTCTCCCACAGAACTGTTGAAATATTTGCATGGGGGAGTGGCTGGCAGGCTCAGCCGGGAGAGCACGTGACTCTGGATCTTGGGGTCATGTGTTCAAGCCCCATGATGGGCGTAAAGATTACTTAAATAAATCAAACTTTTGAAATATCTGTTTAAAAGTTCTTCTGGAAGCAAGCCCCTGTTTCAGATTCATCCACTTTCATGACTGAAACCCCTCTCTATTATTATTTTTCTTTTGCCAAGCAAGGGTTTATTGCTACAATATATACGTGCATGCGCTGGATAATAAAACTTCCCTGATTACATTATAACTGCACATTAAAAATTTACTAAGATAAAATTAATGTGATTTTAATAATATTGTTTTAATATACAGAATGTCAGGTGACAGCGACCAAACTCTTTGGAATTCAGCGTGCAACATGCCTCCTTTGCAGCATCCTCACAGCACTAGGCGAACAGGGCAGATGAACGTTGTCTGTTAAAATTTCTGATGCGTGCATCCCAGGGGAAATAGCTGAAGTTAGGGCCTTTTAAAATGTGACCGGACAATGCTTTGGAGACTGTAACGTAGGGACCTTCCCTGCATGATGGGGGACTGGGCCAAACCGACACATAAGGAACGTTGTTGCCTGCACCCTCTTCTATGAGATTCAGCCAGAGAAAATAACTTCAAAGAATCTTTTGATGGAGAAAAAAAATGTTTTCATTCGCCCGTTTTATGATAGTGCTGCAGGATACTTACAGTTGATTTACTGTAATGACAGGACCGATCTACTGTCCCAAAGGAAAAGAAATTCTACCTTTCTCCTACCACCTACCTGCCACATTTATTATTCCCAGCTACATATGCAGACAGGCAAGGGATGGGTTAAAGGGAAAGATGGTTGGAACACAGCAAATAGAGATCATCAGACTCCCGCCAGTGTCACTTGCACGAGGCTGTCTGTGACCCAGGGCGGGAACATTCCCATGGTCAGGTGCCTGCTCGCTTCAAACCCCCATAGAGAGAGCGGACCTCCCAGCTCTGCACGGCAACTGAGGGGGATCTGAGGGGCCAGGGAGAAGTAACAGCCTGGCTTGCACCCCAGTGGGCAAAGACTCAGCCAGAGGAAGTGCCAGGACACTGTGCTGACCCACTTCAGGGCCCTTCCTCTCTGTTTGTTCCCAAGCAAAAGAGATACAAAAGCATCACTATGGCATGGTGAAAAGTTGGAGAAGCATTCTGGAAATTGACATGCAAATAAGCCCTCCAAGTACTTCACTTTGTTCGGAAAATTCCCATCGCGGGGACCTATAAAAACACCAATCAGAAGAGGGGCAGTGATGGGAAGGAGCCGGTTGGTTTTGCAGCCAGTCTCCCCTTATAAGGGATTGTTTCTGTTTCATGTCCCAGTGTGAGCTGGCACAGGTAAAACTAAACACACACCCAGCAAATGATCTAGAAGACAACAGCTGCAGATGTGACAGATAAGTATTCTGTAATAGCACCGGTGCATTCGAATGGCATCTTCTAGAAATGGTCCTAGCTGCCCACGAAAGCCCTGAGATGCAAACATGCTTCCTAACCTGGGTTCATGAGAGAAGCCAAATGTTTCACACGGGACAAAGGCAACTGTTTCCACAAAGCCAACTCCTACACTGAGCAGATGTACAACTTCCTACGTAAAGACATTCCAGTTCTAAACAGGGATCTTAAGACAAAATCCCTGCCTTAATCACTTAATCACTGCTTTTTAAATCACCACGGCTTCTGATAACCTAGATGTCAAGCTCCCACCAGCAGATCCCAGGACATACCCTATACAGTGCTAACTGCAGTCAAAAATGACCTATGAGAGTGGGGTTGCTGCCTGTTGAGTGGCCTGCACCAGGCTTCAGAAGGTCCCTTTGGTTGAATTTATGATAAACACCAGACCCTGAGAGAACTGGCCCATTCTTATAGTGGGTAGCATGGGCCGTGTGTAAAAAGGAGGCCTAAAGGTTGGAGAAGGGACAGAGGTGAATACTCTGGAAATGAGTGGATTTGTTCTGATTCTAATATTAAAACAAAGCAGAAAGCCTACTTCTTTTTATACTTTGTGTCCTGCTCATCTCACCAATAGGAGGCAGATAATCTGTGTTGTACAAGGCCATTTACCATCATTGTCTTCCTCCCCTTCCCATCATCCCAGAGCCAGCCCTTCCTGAAAATTATCACTCCTCCCTCTCCCTCACTGGAGACATTCCTTGTCAAGAAAATCAAGCCACACACTCAAAACTCTGAATTCTGTTGCTGGATTTATCATCTGTCTGCCAAGGAAAAGTTTTTCAATTCAGCAGCAACTCAATGGATTTAAAATAAGGAAATTGTAATCCCATATAATAACAAGTCCAAAGGAAGGACAACGCTAAAATGGGTTAATTCAGTGGCCCAACAAGGTGATCAAAAGCCAGGTCCTTTCCTTCTTTCTGCTCTCGTCTCCTCAGCATACGGGTACCATCCTCAGCCTTGCTTCTCGCTTAAATTTGTAGCGACAGCCACATGCTCACAGCAATGTCCCGATGCAGAGGAGCCTTTGCTTTGTTTGTTGTTGTTGTTGTTGTTGTTGTTGTTTTGGGGGGTTCTATTTGGAAGGTGACACAGAACTTCCCCCCAAAGCTAAATCTAGCAGATACCCCTGAACCTCTCAGGGCAGCGGTCCCCCGGGGGCATCCTCAACACCTTTCAACAACATCCTACATTCAATCTCTCGGCGAGTCTTGTCAGCTGTCCCTTCCAAAAGGGTCCTGAAGCTGACCACATCTCACCTGGCCTGTGACAGAGCCTTCATAATGGTGGCCCCACCTTCATCCTTCCTTCACATTCTCAGCTCAAGAGCATGATCGCACCCCACTTCTGCTGAAAACTCCCGTGTGGCTTTGACATCATATTGTCATCATATTCAGACATATATAAGGCGATATCCTGGACAGCCCACACCACTGTTTTGTCATCTCTCTGCCTTCCTCCTGGCCACTCTCCTCCCAAACGCTGCACTGGCCACACTGGCCTCTGCTACTCCTTAGACACACAGTGCACATTCCCACCTCTGGACCTTTGCACAGACTCTTTCTTCTTCCTGGAACACTATTCCACCAGATAGCCAAACTGCCTTACTTCCTCCAAATCTCTAATTAGATGCCACCTTCTCAGATTTTTTCCTGGCCCCATGATTTTATATTGCAACACTCTCTCTCTACATCCCCTGTGTTCATCCCCTGTCTTACTTTTTTCCATAAAATTTCCTACCCTCTAGCATACCATAATTCACTTATTTATCTTGTTTTTTTTAACTTCCTATTAGAAGCTCCACTGGGGAGAATTTTCTTTTTCCCACGTTGGTAACTTAAGAACCTAGACCCACTGACTGGCACCAGTAGAAACTCATTAACTACTTGTTGAATGAATAAGTTCTAAAACCAGTTATGGGCAGTTAGACCCACAATGGCTTTAACAAATCAGGATTCATGCCTGTGGCTGAGCTTGCATTCCCCTAAAGAATGCAGTAGGCAGAAGGAGATGGGTACTTGGGGTATGTTTAAGGAAAAAAAAAAAAGACAGGAAGAGTTTTGGTTAAGCAATCAACAGTCCTGACGTATTCCTTGATTTATTTCCCTTTTTAAAAGCAAGAGAGGTAATTATCACTTATCCCAAGTCAAGAAAAATGCCTTACTTCATTGATTCTATTTTTTCCCACATTTCAACATCTCTAACTTTGGGGTGCATCTTACAATCAATGCTATCTTATGCTCCTGCAACTGGCAGTATTTTTTTTTTTCTTAGAGCTTCATAAAAGGATGCAGGATCTTAGAAGGATGATGTCTTAGAATCAGTGAAGTCCCATAGTATCCCTTGAAACATGGCCTGCTTCTGAAGTATGAAGCAATACTAAAGAAGAAAGAATATTATCGTCATTGTCCATAGACACATAGCTGGCTGCTATTAAATTAAAAAAAGTTTTGAAATCCCTCATGATCTCCAGCAAAACTGGACATTCTCTTTTTCTCTTGCCTTCCTATTGGGAAGCTTTGATTTAAGATAATGTCTGAGCAGAGAAGCTTCGTTCAGCTCTGTCATTTGACCCAGATTGTATGTTTTTATAGCCTGAGCCAATTAGTTAAAGTGACTTTGACTATAATAGGGACCTGTGACATTCCTCAATATTATTGCATTAGTCACCCTGGAACAGTTTCTGGCTTGTGTTTGTAATCTGGCTCTGATTGTGCCTTCTTCATCTCAATATTTATATGATTGGTTGCTGTCCTGTAAAATAATGACCTTTGAGTCCTTGAAATTAAACCCTCTCTGATTTTCTTTATTTCAATTAGTCCTTGGCACTTGATGGAACAGTGTGAATCACCTTTATTGTTCTGATTACTAATCAAGCGGTTTCTCTTCTTTCAGTCTTTTTAATCGTTACTAATCAAATGAGGATTGAGGCTGGAAGTCAGAAAATGGGTGGTGCTCCCAACTCTGTTCCTGGACAATGGGGTAAACCTGGGCAAATCATTTACCTTCCTCTCATTTTCCTTGCTGCACCTGGGGAGGTTGTTCTAGATCATCTAGTTCTTTAAATCTGTGCTGGAATGGGTTTGTAGTGCCAGGCCCAATGTGTGTTTTACTCAGACTACAATCCCAGCCTCCATCCCAAGGCTGCATTGGAGGAGGGCTGGATCTCATTAAATACACTAACTTATTTATGAAATGAAGTTAGATAAGCCTGAACCATGAATTCCTTGAGGGCAAGACAATGTTGCATTGACTTTTGTAACCTATTACTAGACAGACACTCCTTGAAAATGGAGACAGTAGCTATTATAATTCATTTCTGTATCCCCAGTAAGTGCCTCATACTTGGCTGTTGATGAACAAACAAATAACTGAAATGTGGTCCTCTAGCTACTCTTTCCTCTTAGCCTTGACGGAAACCATAGTTTTCCCCTCCTTCCATTCTTTCTCCGTTCTTCCCTATGTTTTTCTTTTTTTCATCCCATACTCTTCTACTTCTGCATTTTTTTCTTTTTGCTTTCTTTTCTCTCTCTCTCTCTCTCTCTCTCTTTTTTTTTTTTTCTGGTCCATTGGTGTCATGTCATTTTTCATTAATACAAGTCCTAGTCTCTGTCTTGTGCTAAAATATGCATGACATAAAGGTTACTATTTTGACCATTTTTAAGGATACATTTCCATTACTTTAAATACATTCACGTGGTACAACCAACACCATTATCCATCTCAGGAACTTTTCATCACCCAAACTGAAAATCTGTACCCATTAAACAGTAGCTCCCCAATTTGCGCCCCCACCCTGAGCCTCTCTAAAAATTGCCTATTCTAGGTACCTCATGTAAGTGGAATTCTCTCTCTCTCTTATTTTGGCGTTTTCCCCTTGCTCCTTCTGACCCTTCTTTCCCTCTACTTCTGCTGTTCCTTTTCATTCCTCCTTATAGCCGCCCTCTCCCTCCATGGCCCCATTTTCTCTATCCTTCTGTGCTTCCTTAGTTGCCATCTACCACACAGCCCTTCCTTCACATTTTCTTATGTCTTATATCCATGCATAATTGTTATATCTTAACTCATTTATAAAGTTGTGGTGTTATATTTAAATATGTTACACAACATCTGTACAAAAGATACAAAATACGACTCTTTAAAAATTTTGAAAGCGGGTTTTGGAAGGGGCTAGCTCGTAAAATGACTGTACTAGGAGGCCCTGGACAGAGAGGAGAGGGGAGCCAATGTCGTTACGAGGGGTTTGCCAGGGAAACCATTGTTTCTGTTTGAAAACCACTGTAGGATTTATATAAGCTTAGAGACATAGTAGATAGATAGATACAGACAGGTCTAGCTATGTATCTCACAAAGACAGAAAAGTTCCCTCAGAGCCAAAGACAGAAAAGTCCTAGAGTTCATTCACAAAGGCATAGTGATTCCTCGTCTCTCATAAACTGCAAGTTACGCACTCTCGTTACTCATGTTCCATACCAACTTTTCCCTGAAGTCCCAGCTATTCACGGCAGGCTGACACAGAGTATTTCAGGGAAGTTGTAAACAGGACAAGCACCAACCCTTTAAACACACAAGCATAAGTACACAGAGAGATTATTGTAGAACAGATATACAGTTCATAAAATCTGGAAAATAAAGTACAAATGACAATCGCTCCAATTTTCTACTCTCCTTTCCCCAGACTTCCTAGGTTTTTCTTTCCACGCACCAGGAGTCTTTGAAACCTATTGCAGCAGAGATGAAAGAAAGTTAAAGATTTCTAAATAAATTACAATGAATAAATCTAGACTTAGTTTAAGCCATGATGTAGAAGCAATAGCGGCTGTTTTAGAGTATGTGGTCATAGACAATGGATCCTCCTTAAAACGGGAAAAATAAAAGGGCTTATCTCAAAGAATGTTGTGACAACTAAATTAAATGTGCATGTAAATCACCTGGCATTAATCCTAATTCCGTGTACCTCAAAGCTGGTGTGCACAAAAGCAAATGGCTAATAAGAAATCTAGCCTATCATCCCATAGATGGATTTAAAATCTGAATGTTGCAACTTTGGGGATGCCTGCTTTGGCAATAGTCAGTTTCTTAAAAATGAATATCTAAATATATGGTGAATCATGCTTTTCCAGCTTTTTAGGCCTGAGGAAAGCATAGGTCATTGGCGCAGGCAACCCCAGAATCAGCAGCTACTTTGCAAACTCTACCCCATGATGTGGTTGCAAGAACAGCATTCCTATTCCTCCAGAGCATTCCTCTTTTCTCCCCTTATTTTCTCAATGTTCTTAGGTTCCTGTTTTGCACCTTTTATTATTGCTTCATCTGTATAGTTTTTATGTTTTTCTTATCCCTCTTAGTCCTCTGTACTTTAAATCTTCTCTCTCTAGTTTCTTTCTTACTACACAACACCTTTCTTCTTCATTTTTATTCCCCGTGTAATCTTCTACTCTCCTTTTGTGCATTTGCATTTTCTCACGTTCACATTTAGTCTGTGGCACTTTCTGGTAAAACCAGTGACTATAAAATTTTCTTACATCTTGTAGTCAGGTTCACGATACCTATCCATTTCTGAAATTTATCAGCCTAGTAATCTTTCACCCAAAGTGATGTTGATAATAGTAACACAACCAGGAATGTTAGTGAATCTATGGATTTTGAGAACAAATAGCAACATGTCTATAGGTTATTTGTGTTTTTTCCCAGTATTAATCACATTCACATTTGATATGGTATTTCATTACCAGGTACCTCATAAGCACGCAACAAATGTTTGCTGCTTAAATTTAACTTACATTAAAGACTACACTTTCAGGGATCATTTTTATAGTTTGTTAAATTTAACTTACATTAATCAAACCTTTCCTTCATATGGATTTATTTGATTTCCCCAACAACCTCCTGACATTAGGTAAGACATGTAGCACTGTGCGCTTCCAAGGGCTAAGGGAATCGATGGTGGAGAGAGATCCATGATTGACTTAAGACTGTAGAGCCATCTGGCTGCTAAGCCAAACCTAGAACTCAGGCTCCCCAGTTCCAAGGCAGGTATCAGATCCTCATGACACAATACCATGTTCTGTGTTTTCGGCCATCATCCTGCCCAGTGGTACCAGTGTTGTTATTCCGGATTAGAATCTTCTGCTCAGGGACCCAGGGGACTACTGAATATTACCATCCCTTACTGCTCCTCGATCCACCTAATATCTGCAAAGATATTCGGAGCACCGGCTACAGTCACGAAAGTTAACATTCACTGAGGGCGCATCATGTGCCAACAAATGTGATTTGCATGAATTAATTCGTGTATTCCACTGTACATGGCAACTTAAAGTAAATACAATAGAGGTCTCCAAATGCTCTCTATATATTACTATACGTCTTACCAAACATCCCCAGAGCTGTTGTGCAGAGAAAATGTATCTACCCCTACGAGAAGAAAAAGAAGCAAAGTCTTTAGAAGATAAAAATAAAATCAAAGTGGAGCCCATAGATCCAGTCTCCAAGTCCTCTCACCAGTCTATCCCATTCGCCTTGCTGATGGACTGGTCCCAAACCGGCAGTCGAGCTCGTGCAGTGATGAAAGTACATCTTTCATATTTAAGATTGCCTCCCTGTTTGTCCTAAATGTTAAAGGTCTTCTTTACATACAGAGGCACTGTTTCTCCTCAAGGTTATCTGTAAACCCTCCCTGAAAGGCCCTCCTCTTTGTCTGTGTTAATTGTTGGGGCATTATCAGCCATCAAGGGTCGTTACAACGAGAGGAAAATAAAGAAATCCCAAGTCTAGGAAAACGAAATACTAGTACAGACATCGTATCAATTAAGGGGGGAGAAAAATCTCTTTGCCAAACATAAATCCCAAAGAAAAGAAGGCAGTCATTACAATAATAATAATTACTATTATTACTAATACGAAAAGAGAAAAGCGTGGTTCCAAGTTCACTGAAAAGTTTCCCTTCGGTCTTGAGTAATTCTTCTCTAGAGCCTCCCAGGAGCGCAAGCCTATAATTTTAATTATATCTTGGCATTCTCATAAAGCAAACAGCCTGCTCAGGTAGTATTTATTACCTGTTAGGAAGAATACTTATGAATATGCTTCGCAAATTCCAACTGCCGTGATCTGCAATGGGCCTTCTCAAGGACAGAAGGGGTGAGTTGGAATACACATAGGAGAAAAGTTGCTCATTAAGAGAAGGTTTGTTATCCAGCAACGTATAATTAAGATGACGGTCCCAGCTTCTGTGACAGCCAACACTCCGGTAGTTGTTTGATTGCTGCGTGGGTCAGAGATCAGCTCCTGCTACAAGATGTAGCCACATTAGTGTGTTAGTGAACAGGTTAGAAAGTAAATTACAGCTGCCTTTCTCAAGCACATTACTGTCGGTCTTCATTGTTTTGTTTTTACTGTACATCAGCAGGACTGTGGCTTCGGAAGACTTTGTGTGACAGGTTAGGCATTTTATCCTTTGAGTAAACAGTAATCGTGGTGCGAAGAAAGTGGGGCATTGGAGAATTTTTCCTATTCTTTGAGAATTCCACTCTTCCTTTTTAGTTTGCTCCAAGGGCTCATTGGGGATACATATATTAAGCCCTTTAAATAGTTCATAATAAATCTTTGTCTCAGGCTGATTCTGACAGTTTTTTAAAGAGTCTTTTAAGAGAGAATCCTCAATCATTTGTTAATCCATGGGGTGATCTTCAGACTTCAGGAAAAAAATAACAGCCTGGGCTCTTGGGTGGTGAAAATACAATGTAGGAAAAAATATATAAATATGGAAAATCCCAAGAATATCACTTTACTGAGATTACTTACATGTTCTGCATGTATCTGAATGCTTTCTTTCTTCCCCAACAAGCCAAAAGGAGAAAGGAAAATAATTGTCCAACTAGCAAGGATTTTTATTGATAATTTTATGTTTTTGGACTTACATGCATCTACCAAAATGTTAGACTTCAAATTGTGTAAGAGAGAGCATTCTTTTTAAAGTAAACTAATTCTCTCAGTAAAAAGATAATTTCTCCTTTGCCCTTGTTTCCCCTTTAAGACTACTTCTGTCTTCCCCCCAAATTACTTATATATACAGTGCTATTTTACCTGGTTGGAGAGAAGCATTCTACTCTTAGAGAAAGGACTGTAGTGGTTGTTAGTGTCAACAAAAAACTCTGAAGGGCAAGACGAAGCTATCAGAATAAAGACCTTTCTAGGTTGATCTGAGATTTTTTAGTTTCCACTTTGGATATAAGCTAATTTTGTCCAGTGTATTAGCTCCTCACGATTTAAAGAATATAACATGATTTGCACACCAAAAACATAGTACATGAACCTGATGGGAACAAAGTAAAATTAGCCGTACTATCTACCATGTAGGTAATTAATATTAGTAATCATTACAATACCTGTGCATTATTTGTGCTGTGAGTGGGAAATACTCTGAAGTCTCTCTGCAGAGGGAAAGAGTGCTCCATCTCAAGTGTTATATGTATAAATCGTTTCTATTTCAGGGGAACTTGTCTTGATGTATGTGGTTTTGCTTGTAACTGAAGCGATCGAGGAGGAAACAGAGCTGCCGGTCATAACTTTGAGCAAAACATGAGGATAAGCATCACAACAGGGGCATTTTCTCCATGGACAGGACCTGAAACTGTACTTCACTTCTAAATGCAGCTTTCTCAAGCTCTTGAAAAATCCTAAGAACTTTACTAATGACATGCAAATGGAGTTTGTTGGGAATAAATGCAATAATAAAATGGAGCAATGGGCAAAGGACAGCCGACTGTTACAGATGGATTCATTCTCACGGAGGGTCAAATAATTGAAGACCCAGATCAAGGGCAACCATAAATACCTGGAGTCCCTGCAGTTGAGAGGATTAACTGCAAAACAATTATGACAAATGCAGTGGGAGCATTCAGCTACCAGGCAACAAGGAAGATGTGGTGCCAGTTTTTAAAATAATTACTTGGCATTATAGAATATACAATTTAGACCCAGACGCCATCCGATATAATGCTGAAGTGTCGATGTTAAAAAATAACAAGTACATCATTAGAGAGTTATATGTGAAGCAGGGAAAGGGGCAGTAATGCAGTAATTAATACAAATTTGCTTTGCACCCAGTTTGAGAAAAGGATGCATCTAACCCCATTTTCACCATCACCATTAGCAATAGCCTTTATCTTTTTAAATTGAAGAAAAGAGGGTAATTCTACAGCAAGCCTAATTGCAAACTATGTAAATGGAGTCATTAAAAAATGTCTTTTTATCCCCACCACTTGGGAAGATTATGCATAGCCTTGAAGAAAATACACAAATGACCTAACACCGAGTTCAGATAAGGAAATGATGCCGACACATATATTATGATGCCTACACATCTATCAGCTGACCAAAATTATAATGATGAAGCCCTGTCTTCCTCACAGTAAAGCAGGGTTACTTCTGCCAAAGGATTAGAAGACTTTGTCCAGGTACTAAGATGGAGCAGTGGTCATTGAAACTTACTGGGATCATAAGTAAAAGGAAAATTCGCTCAATTATAAGATGTCAAGGTAGATATTCGTTAGCAAAGTAAGCTATAGATAATTACTGGGCTATCTCCCACTTCTGGCTCCCCTAAATTACAAGTAATGTTACTAGAATATTCTCCAATAAGCCTCAATTCTTTTTTTTTTTTAGGTTTTATTTATTTAACACAGAGAAAGACAGCGAGAGAGGGAACACAAGCAGGGGGAGTGGGAGAGGGAGAAGCAGGCTTCCCGCTGAGCAGGGAGCCTGATGCGGGGCTCGATCCCAGGACCCTGGGATCACGACCTGAGCCAAAGGCAGACGCTTAACCACTGAGCCACCCAGGCGCCCCTCAATCCTTTCTTAATGATGGATTTAATATAGTACTTCTAACTGAAAACATTTTGAAAAATAACCACTTTAAGACATGCTGGACTAAAGCCATAATGAAACCAACAAATTCTAGCTGCTCAAATTTCTCCTATATGATAAAAAAATAATAAATGAGCAGAAGATACTGACTCAGGAGACATTTGTGGAGACCTGCCAACACAGGCTCTCCTCTATCCCCAGAACACACACACATACACACACACACACACACACACACACACATGGAAATAAAAACTGGCTACTTCCAATAAGGGGTTAATATCCAAAATATATAAAGAACTCACACAACTTATTATAAAAACAAACAACCCAATTAAAAAAATAGGCAGAGCTCTTGAATAGACATTCTTTCAGAGAAGACATCCAGATGGCCAATGGGCACATGAGAAGATGTTCAATACCAGTCATCATCAGGGAAATACAAATCAAAACCACAATGAGATATCACCTCACACCTGTCAGAATGGCTAAAATCAAAAAGACAAAAAATAACAAGTGTTGGTGAAGATGTGGAGAAAAGGGAACCCTTGGAACTGTTGGAGGGAATGTAAATTGGTGCAGCCACCCTGGAAAACAGTATGGAAGTTCCTCAAAGGATTAAAAATAGAACTACCTATGATTCTACAGCTGGGTATTTATCTAAATAAAATGAAAATACCAATTTGGAGAGATATATGCACCCCTATGTTCACTGCAGCATTATTTACAATAGCCAAGGTATAGAAGCAACCTAAGTATCCACCTTTACATGAACGAATAAAGAAGTTGTCTCTCTCTCTCTCTCTCTCTCTCTCTCTCTCACACACACACACACACACACACACACACACACACACACACACACAGAGGAATATTATTCAGCCATAAAAAAGAATAGAATCTCACCATTTGCAATAGCATGGATAGACCTAGAGGGTGTTTTACTAAACAAAAGAAGTCAAAGAAAGACAACTACCGTATGATTTGGCTTATGCGTAAAAACAATCAAAACAAAACAGAAACAGATTCATAGGCACAAAAAACAAACCACTGGTTACCAGACCAGGGAGGGTTGGAGAGAAGGCACAACAGGTGAAGGGGGTTAATAGGTGCAGTCTTCCAGTCATAAAGTAAGTCATGAGGATGAAAAGTACAGCATAGGGAATATAGTCAATAATATTGTAATAACTTTGTATGGTGACAGATGGTAACTAGACTTACACTGGGGATCATTTCATAACGAATCACTATGATGATTCACCTGAAACTAATGGGATACTGTATGTCAGTTACACTTCAGTTTTTAAAAATGGCCATTGTGCTAGACCCCATCTCTGAGAAGGCAAATTTCAAAAAAGCCACATATTTATACCAACATTCACTTGAATTTTCAATCATTGCTTAGTTCTCTAACATTCTCCAGGGGAAACTTTCAACCATTCAGAACTTTTTCTCTGTCAAACAAATGTATCTCAGGCCAATCTTCTAAACTTCTCCAATCTTCATTCCTATTAATCACATGACAGCTCTCATGTAAAACCCTTCCTCCTCCTTCTAGGGGCAGAGTGGCCAGATCTCGCTAATAAAAATATAGGATTCTCAGTTAAATTTGAAATGTGTATGCAATGTTTGGGTCACACTAAAAACACCAGTCATTGTTTATTTGAAATTCAAATTAAATAAGGTTTCCTATATTTTATTTGGGAACCCTAATGAGGAATAAACTCTGCTAGAGCCACCACCTTTTCCACAAGCCCCACTTCTGCCTCTTCATTCTTATTAAAACCTTTCTCTCTTGGAGGCCACCACTCTTGAAACCCTCTCTTAGTAGACACCATGATTCCTATGCTTCTGAGTCTCCAGTGCGAAAGTGTGGCCATCATACTTCGTTTCCACTGCCACTTCTGTACCGTTTCCCCCAATATCATCACTTCAGAATTTCCTCTTAAAAAAATAAAAAGAGTCTTCATTACCTGCTCTCAGTGCCATCATCTGTCAACAGCCACATCACTCACCTACTGTCCTCAATGGCGTCCGCACGTGCTCTGCAGTCTTCCTGTGCAGCAGTCTCCTCAAGGAGGCAAGAGATGCCCGAATGACAGTTACCAGGATGAATAGCTACTCCACACACACTTCCTTGACTGCCATAGCTCGAAAAGCTCGTTCTTTGACTTGCCTTTAGCCACCCATTGGCATAGCCATCCCTTGACTTTTAACCATGGTTCATTCTTAACATGCCCAACCTCTGTGTAAAAACAGGAGAAAAACTTTCTAAGATATAAGTGCAACAAAAAGAAGTCACAAAGGGAAAAACATATAGACTTCTCAATATAAAATTTAAAAACATGTATCAGGGTACATTACAAACAGGAAAGGCAAACAAATGAGAAAATATTTACAAGTATGTCAAAAATAATATCCTTGGGGCACCTGGATGGCACCATTGGTTAAGCATCTGACTCTTGGTCTCGGCTCAGGTCTTGATCTCAGGGTCGTGAGATCAAGCTCTGTGTTGGGCTCTGTGCTCAGCATGGAGTCTGCTTAAGACTCTCTCTCCCTCTGTCCTTCCCCCCTCTCTAAAATAAATATTTTAAAAATATGATATCCTTAATAAAGGTAACTGTCTCATTCAAATTGATAAGAAAGATACTAAAAACTCTAGTGGAAAACGGAGGACAAAAATGTAGGATTCATTGAAAAAGATTCACATGGCCAATAAATATGGATTAAAACGTCATTCATCTTCATTAGAAATAGAGATGCAAATTAAACATGTGAGATGTTTTTACATACTGCTTTTCAGGATGACCCCAGTAAAGTATCTTCTCTGAATCTTCTGCTAATTTAATATTTTTTATCAAGTGAGAATATTTTAAGATGGCAATCAATATGAACACCATCAAAACACTGTTGATAATATGTAAACTGATAAAGCGTAACTTTTCTGCAAAGTGGTACACAGAATCAATTTGTACATATTAGCTTTTTTAAGAAAAAGAAGAAAAGATGGGGCGCCTGGGTGGCTCAGATGGTTAAGCATCTGCCTTCAGCTCGGGACATGATCCTAGGGTCCTGGGACGAGCCCTGTCCAGCTCCTGGCTCCGTGGGGAGCCTGCTTCTCCCTCTCCCTCTGCCCCTCCCCCTGCTCATGCTCTCTCTCTATCTCTGTGTCTCAAATGAATAAAAAAAAAAAAAAGAAAGAAAGAAAGCTCATGTTCTTTGACCTAGTAATACTACTTCTAGAAATCCACCCTAGGAAATAATAAGAAAGTTGAAGCAAAATTAATTTCAAAGAAATTCGTCACCAAGCAATGGAACATTACATAGCCATGTAAAAATAGTGTTTGAAATGATACTCATACGGGCAAATGCAGATACTCCGATTTGTTGTTGTTTTTTTTTAAGCTGATTTGCAACCAAGAGCCCCAATATCCTTTATTCCCCGAACGGTGTCTAATAAAAGTACTACTATTATCACACACTGAGCTATGACTGACATAAAAAAATGCAGGAGACACAGGTATGGTCCCAATTTTGAAATAAGTATATAAATAAATAGTAAATAAGACTGCAATAAAACATTAGTTTTAATAGTGACTATAAGTGTTAAGGTTATAGAAATAATTTTTTTATTTTCTGGTTTACTCTTTCATATTTTCCAACTTGCCTATGAACATAGAATCGAGAGAGAGAGAACAGAAACCTATCTAAAAGCCATCAACAGCATTCTCACAAATCCTTTCTGAACAAAGCCCCCTTCCTGGCTGCCTCCCCCAGGTCACCACCCCGCTGCCCCATCACCCTTTTCTCTTCCCCAGCCCATCACTCTGTCACTTTCACTTGCTCGTTTTTAACCCTTGGCAATCCCTCACTCTACGGACTTTTTTTTATTCCCACTGTGCCAGCTCCCATCCCTGGGAGAAGTTCATGATCCTGAGCGTTACCTCGAAAGACCACAAAGCTATTGTTATTAGGGTACCCTAGAAAATTAATGCTCTTAAAATTAAGCAACTTCCAGCCACTGTGCAGTCTTATTACTTATTTTCTATCGGTCCCAGTTGCTTTGCCCACTTGGGCTGCGAGGTAGCTGCTTTCACTTTCAAAATCCTCTCCTTCTCCCACGTCCTCTACTGAAATTAAGTTGTTCAAGGCCATTCCCATCATACTCCTCTCTGTCTCCCCCCTCTCTCTCTTTTCTCTCTCACATCCTCCTTTTTTTTTCTTCTCCCTCATTTCAGAGGCTTACTTATTGGGGCGCCTTACTTATCGGGGCTCAGTCGTTAAGCGTCTGCCTTCGGCTCAGGTCATGATCCCTGGGTCCTGGGATCGAGCCCCGCATCAGGCTCCCTGCTCAGTGGGAAGCCTGCTTCTCTCTCTCCCACTCCCCCTGCTTGTGTTCCCTCTCTTACTGTGTCTCTCTCTCTCTCTCTCTCAAATAAATAAAATCTTAAAAAAAAAAAAAAAAGGCTCACTTATCTTTCTCAGTCACTGATTAAATGTCCCTTAGGATTTCAATTCTTCAATTACCATTTCCAGTGTATACACCTTCTTGATCAGTAAACATGCTCAGGTCTCTTTATTTTCATTACCAAAACTCACCAAAGAGAAGAAGGTCATTTATTTACTCAGTCTTTCTCCCCATTCTGTCCTGAAGCTCCTCCCTCTGGAGTTGCCCAAAGAATGGACAATACCAGCAGGTACATCTGGGAGGCATTGAACACTCTGGATGATTGTGTCCATTAACTCTTCCCTCAGTTTCCTACACGTTAAATTATCTGTCTTTAGTATAGCACTTATTTTAATTTTGGACCAAAAAAAAAAAAATCACAAAAGGTAACATGTCTAGAATCGGTCACTAGTACATATCTATCCAAATAATAGTTTTCTATAAAGCCTTTTACCAGTCCAAAGTCCTAAAGTTACAATGTGAGGTGTGCGTGGTATCTTCACCCACTTACCCACGTGACTTCATGTCTTCTCCAAAGCCCTCCCATCAGTGAGGCCCCTGCGTCCACCCAACCAACCATCACCCCCTCGCTCTCCAGCCCCTCACTCCGCATTGCACTTCTCTATAGCATTCATCACCGCCAGAAGTTACTGCCTATTTCTCCTTCTCCAAAATGTAAGCACTTACATTTACAAATGGCTCCAGCTCATTGTAGATACTCAGTAAGTATTTAAATAACTGAACAAAGACTAAGTGAGCTATAATAAAACATCTGACAAGTGCTTACATGTGCTGCTTTAAAACCTCATCTTGTCTTTTAGGGTCATGTGTTGAGTCAGGGCAAAAAGTTCTAGGGACAGGCAAAAGATCAACCTCTAAAACCTTAAAAGGTGTGCTCCCAGTCCATAGGCCTGCACTTGAAGAGAGAGAGTTTGTGTATCAATGGCTCAAATCACCACCTGATTTTGCAGCCAGGGCTGCATAGCTCTTTCTCATCACATGGCATTGTTGTAGTTAGTCACAGAGCTTTAAAGCAGTGCAAAAGCAGAATGCATATGTGTGTGTTTGCAAGTGCCTCTGTAGCCAGACTCCTCTATATAACTCCTTTTTAAAATATAGTATGTCGACAACATCTGCTCCCGAAATGGAGATTTGGCCAGAATGCTAAGAAAATAAACATGGCAGTTCAACTCAGTCCTGGCAACCGGCGCCTGCCCCATGGATAGGCTGCATGGAAGATTCATGTATATAAAATAGTATATTAAAGTAAACTTACAAAAGCAAAGAGCAATCATTGCAACCATAATTTTTTCTTCCTCTTTGGGATTCTAATTTTAAAAGCATTAAAGAAGACAGCTGCTCATGCTGTGATACGCGCTAAACAGCCTGAAGGATGGAAAAAAATATATTTGTAGCTCATAATAACTATTGACCTTTCTGATATACAATGTTCTCTGTGTTAGCTATTCGGTTCTATCAACAGTGAAGATTGAACATGACTTTTTAATAGAAAACATGGGGTTTCGAGCTGCCTTCACAAAGGTGTTTATGTATTGTTATTCTGTTTTGTACTACAAAAGACCAAGTCCTGATGCCCTTTGTCTGACATCATGTTTGTTGTTTAAAAAAAAAGGAAAGGAAAGGAAAAGAGAGAAAAGAAAGGAAGGAAATAAAAGAAGGAAACAGAAAAGGGGGGGGAAGCCTCAATGTTATTGAGTATGTTTTATATGAGGAATTGGCTCGTAACCACTTTATAGTCATGATAAAAGCATTGCCACACTCGATCCCATACGCAATATTGATAATGGAATCCAACGGCATCCTGGGAGGACATGCCATATTTCTCTCCCAGAATAGATCCCTCAAGTGGCAACATTTATAGGGCATCTCCAATAAGATTTAAAACACTTGCTTGCAGTATTCATATGGCATGTCCTTGGGAGTGCAGAGCCTGCTGCAGAATGGGTCACGTTGGCTGTCATGTACTCTCAAAGGCTATCTTTACACTACCTGCGTTTTCCCCGTGAACTTTCCTGTGGCTTAGTAGTAGCTGTGTACAGAAACACCCACTGGTAGCAGCTTGACTCCGACACCGTGTCTCTTTGCTCAGAGTGGTATCATCCACACACCAAGTGCGGAGCTGCAGGTGCCGGCTGAACGCTGTCCTCCCCCTCAGGGGACAGCCTCACCAAGCAGCAACCCCTGCCAGGCACAGGAAACCTGAAAGGCAACCTTATACATTATGATTCTCATCCCGGGCAGGCAGATACTGCCAGAGAGTGTGTGTTGACAGGTGGCATGGGTTGGCAGATTATTATTTTTCTCCCTTTTTTTTCGGCGGATTATTCTTAATGTGACTTTGAAAAAAGTTTATTACATCATTATTGAACCACAATTATTTTCACAGCTATGCTCTAGAGTTTCAGTTAATGATTCTCAAGTTTCTAAACAAAGCTGAAGACTCACAACTGAGTGGGAGCAGGAATCAGCCTTAATGAGACTTAAATAAATTCAGGGGGATTTTTTGTTTTGTTTTTTGTTTTGGGGTTTTTTTGGGGGGGGCGGTTTTGTCGTACTCCAGAGCAAGCCCCAAAGCTGATAGGGGCTGATTGCTGAGCCAGAGCGCACTGGCTGGAACTGCATTTGCATGACATCCAAAGGGTGGTGCACCATGTGTTCACAGAAAATGGTGGGCACTGCCTTGCCCCCATGGCCAAGGATCTCAGGCTAGTCTACTGAAGCCTGTTCTCCCCTTCAGAGTTGCCCGGCATGTGGTAAAGGACAGGCCAGTGAGATGGAGGCCAACTCTCCAAAAGAGAACAAAGTATTCTCTAATTCTGGGGGAAATCAGACCCATCCTTTTTTAACTACCAAACCACTGGTCCATGACTCAAAGTAACCTTTTGCAGAACGTGCTGCCTTAGAGATGAATACAAGGAGAAGGCATATGATCCCCTTGCCCCCAAAACAACCAACCAACAGCAAAACACCAAGTCTTGGGCCAAGATGTTCTGTGAGCATGGCATGGCAGGGGTAAGGGGGCTAATCTTAAAAGAAAGCATCTGACTGTTAGTTTATTCCGCACGCACCCTGAGTGACGACTTATGTGAAACACCATCATGGGCACTTGCCAGACCTGGGGTGTGGGACAGGGCATAAGGGAAGCAGGAGCAGAGCAGGGAATAGATACAACAAGAGACAGACAAGAGACATCAGGCCTGCCTGTCCAGATCTCCCAATCTTGTAGGTGACACTATTGGTAGCACCTTTTACAAATCGCACATTTTAAAAAATCAACTGAGCATTTCCCTTTGAAAACACAAACTCTGCTTACAAAGATCACAGCATTGCAGGTAGTGTTTCTGGTATATGTGAATTCACTGGGTACTGGCACTGTGGGCAATGCATTCCTTCTCACTATTACAGGAGTTTTACCCATGTTGTTGTCACATGCCTGGACAAGGCTATAATTTTTCCAAAAGGAGGGTCGATGTGGATATTGTGTTAGTTATCGTTGCATAACAAACCACCCCAAATATTTTGCTTAAAACTATCTCACATATCTTCTACAGGTCAGGAATCCAGTAGCAGTTAATCTGAGTGGTTCTAGCTCAGGGTCTTTCCTGAGGTTACGATGAAAATATCAGTCAGAACATAGTCATCTGAAGACTTGACTGGGGCAGGAGGGTCCACTTCGAAGCTCACTCGTGTGACCATGACTCACTGGGAAGCCTCCGTTCCTTGCCATGCTGGCCTCTCCACAAGGTTATGCAAGTGTCCTCACCACATGGCAGATGGCTTCCATCAGAGGGAATGACCCAGGAGAGAGCAAAAGAGAAGCCACTCTCCCTGACATGACTGAGTCATATCCTGCCAATTCCACCACGTGCTATTTATTAGAAGTAAGTCACCAAGTCTAGCCCACACTCAAGGGGAGAGAAGATAGACTCTGCCTTTTGGAAGGAGGAGTATGGAACGATTTTGGCATTTTTAAATGACCCCACCTGTCATCCTGGGTAAACATAAAATCTGCTGGGATACCGTCTGTGAGACAAGATTTACTTGCCATGTTTGTCCTACTGTTTGGAAAGTAGGTTGGGAAGATCTTTTGACATTAAAGTCGACATTTAATGCATATCAGCTCTTGAATATATTAGACATATATAAACCATATATGTATTTATGTGCATGTATGTGTAATTTTTGCTCTGGGAAACAAGGAACCATGGTCGGTGGTAAAGGGGATGCAAATTAGACCTGTGTCCGCCTTGATGCTCTGGAATACCCAGCATAAGAGATAAAATGAGGATATAAAGAACTGTAAGAACAGTATTTGGCAACATCATGACCTCTGGAGTCAGACAAACATAGGTCGCGTCCGTGTGCTCTGCCACTGACTATCTGGAAGACTTGGAAAACACAGACTCTCTTTATATAATAAAGACCTAGTATTTGTACCCCATCAGTATGGGCTAAGTTATGCTGCAGGAAAAAAACATTCTGAAATTATAACAAAAATTTATTTCTGTGAGGGTCAGCTGTGGCTTCTGTCCCACACTGTCTTCATTCCAAGACCCAGGCTGATAGAGCAGGTGCCATCTGAAATGTCGGTAGTCACCATGGCAGAAGGAAAGAGAAAGGACCTCTTTCTAGTAAGAGACTGGCTCTTTTTGAAGATTCCACCTGGAAGCGACACGTGACTTTGGCTCACATTTCCTTGACTACGGAAAGCCATATGACTATAGATAACTTCCAGGTGCCTGAGGAAGCACAGGAAAACTTTTGCAAGAAAAGAAATCGCTTGTCACATACTCATTCTAAAGTCCTGAAATACATCAGTATCTAACAAAGCTAACAGAATATGACAATGAAACAATTTGGCTTCATTGAGGTAATTGCAAAATGAACCAACATGTCTTCCCTTGTCTTGTGAAAGTCATTTTGGTTATTTGCACTTTGGTTTTTCCTGTGTGTACAGACCCTCTGAAAAAGGAAAGATTCATTTAGGCAATGAAATAGGAAAAGAGTATATTTAACTTCACATGTTAGCAACATAGCCCAATCCACTTCCCCTTCCAAAGGAAAAATACTTCGTTCACAATTGAGGAGCAACGTCGTTTTCCCAAACTTATTTTTCCTTTTCCTTCCCTACTACATCAGGATTTGGTGCCAGTTGGAGGGTTCTGACGTGAGGTTGCACTGAAAACATTTGTAGTGTATGAAAAAGAAAGACCCTCTTTATGCTGGGGCCTCATCTATTTACAGAGACCCTGGAAAGAATACTGAGAGTCTTCAGGGGCACCTGGCCCGAGGATTAGCCAGTACAACTAGACGGTTCTCAGCTACCTCGTCTTCCTCCTCCTCCAGCTCCTCCCTCACCTCCTGCCCCTACATAGTAATAAGGAAGCAGCAACTACAACGCTGGTCAGGGATTCGTAAACAAATGTGAAATAACGCAGATACGATTTCTCACATTATGGTGGCATTTGCCAACATGAAAATTATTACAACTTTGCTATAAATTGTTCTGTAAATTTTACAAAATATGCAAAAACTGACATTTCAAGAGCTGAGATAATTTAGATTTATTAAAAAGGGAGGCCCTTGAGATTCAGCAAGAGAGAGTATATTTCTTTATCTAGCTTTGAGTTGTGTGGGTCTCGTGTGTGTTTTGTTTTCCAGCTCCTCGTTTATAATTCATGGGTCAAAACTGGCCCTATCTGGGCTTTGACCACTTAATCCAGTTTTACCCATAAATTTCTCCTCTGTCTCTGGCAGCGGACAGAGCTTCTCTGAATCCCAAATTTCTTATCGGAGCATGCAGCAATCATGGCCTGCCTCAAAAAGCTGACAGGAAAGCATCTGATCTCTAGAAAGCACTCTAAAATGCTTCTTTGACGTGGACCGGTCCCACCATCTTTATAGGGCACCAGTCTTAAGGACACTTCTCTCGCCCCGCTGTCCTCTTCACCCCCCCCATATACACCCATCCATATCTGCACACATGTGTACACACACACTCTCTATTCAATGCCACAGACATGTTGCCCGTCACCAAGGCCATGCTCTCTCCCAACAGAACCTTCATCAAAATCGTGCTTCTCACCTGAGACACTCAGAAAGCTTCTCTTGGAATGCTGCAGCTCTTACCTGTCACCTGCGGATAACTCATCTTTCACATGAGAGACACCATTGTCAGAGATGGGATAACCAGCATGTATTTGCTAGCTCTTGGAGGAAGCACGGCCATGGCCAGTGTGTGCTGCCAACGGGTTTGTTACGTGTCCCTTTGAAAGGGACAGAGTGCCATGTAACTCCCGCCCTGCCCTCAGAACTAGAAAGTCATATATGGAATGAAAAGGGAAATCTTTATCAGAAATCAAACTCTGGTCTAAGTTGCCCCCTCACTTTCTGCCCAACTCCTCATTCCCCCATGGTTGGAAGTAGAGCTTGAAGACCAGTTTAGATCTTAAATCTCAGCGTCAATGGAGCAAAACCTGACCTCAGCATTCCTCTCACGCCAGTTGTCCTGGGTTTAATTACCACCGCCCCTGTATGTTTAGGCAATTACCGTTGTAACACACGGGGGGCTGGGGGGGGTGCTGTGTGCAGGGCCTCAGCGCAGAACGCCACGTTCGGCCCCCACAGCTCATACAAAGCTTGTCACCCAGCGGGAAGCAGCCATGCTGCGGTCTCTACCGTGCCCACGAAGTGTTGTACTCTGCAGTTCTACGTCCTGAAAACAATAGTTTCTAATGATGCCTGAATTATTCACTCTTCTGGAATGAGGCAGTTCCTTCCTCCTGGGGTCAGGGTACCCCAGCACCCTGGCCCTAAAACCCATCTCACTTCTGCGGGAAGTTTCATTTTTCCTCAGCTTTTGCAAACACGATCTTGCTGCACAGAGCTGAATTTTTAAGGCCGAGGTTGTGGTGTGGATTCTGATGGCTTCCCGTTAGTTCAAGTCTCTGAGGACCAGTGCCAATAAATGTGAAAGGGACAACAGTAGATTGGCATACTTTTCCATTTCCACCAGGATGAAAAACTGCTATAAATGAAGTCTAACCTTAAATGTATAATCTGTCCTTGGGAAGGGGAGGGAAAAAAAATAAATAAAAAAAGGATATAGCATCTTCAAGCTCTCGGCATCCCTTATGAGAAAAAAATTGGTTCTAAGGGTCTCTGATCTTGTGTTTTAGTAAAATAGAACTGCACGGCTGACTGACAGTTCTGATCTAAAGCATTTACGTTTAAGTTTTGATCTCTCTGCTTTTGATTAAAACTAATGAGCTCATTTAATTCAAAATGGGAATCTCTGATAAGAGAAATAAGGTTGATGTGATTGGATTAGAGGGGCAAATTAAACTCTTAGAGCAGAAGTTTGTGCTTATATAGTGTATTAAAAAGCTGTTGGCGTATTATGGCGTGTTAGATGATGAGAAAAATTTCATAGTAATTCATATTTAATCAGAAGAAATGAAAGTACTAAATATAACATGGCTCTGCTTTTCCCTCGAGTGATAAAAAGCTGTACATTTAAAATGACATCAGATCCATGCTCTCTAAAACAAAAAAAAGAAAAAGAAAGAAAGAAAAGAAAATCTTAAGAGAAACATAAGAAAGGGACACTTGTCAGCGGCTCCCTCACCCCAGAACAGAAGTGCCACAAACATAGGAAAATACAGTCCTAGTTAGACAGGAATAATACAAGAAAAGCTATAGCCCACAAACAGTAAGGTTTCTGTTATTATAGGAGCTTCTATTCTTTCATCTGAGCATCAAGTTTCATGTAAAAAAAATTGGCATTTCTTTCCCTTAGAAATAGATGGAATGCGTTTCTTAAAGTTCAAAAGCTTGTTTTTCCTATTTTTCTTTGTGTTTTAATAACCATTTTCATATATGCTTAATTCTTACAAGTCCCTTTGCGACACATATTTCTGTACCCCCACCCCTGAGAAAATTAGTGTTAGGCTTCTCAAAACAAATCCTGTTTGTTGTTGGACATATTTTTAATTTTAGACTCAGAAAAATTTTTTAAACTTTAGAGTACTATTCTAGAAGAGCAAAATTAGACAGTATCGATTAGGCTTAAAAATGCCAAAATTAATTTCTTTGCAGGAAAACACTTAAACTGACAAAATCCCTTAGAAGGTGTGGCTGTGTTATGTGGCCGTGTGGCCTGTTTGCCGAAAGGTGTTTTTAGATCAACAAGACTGCAAACTCCCATTTTAAGTTTCAGAAGTAAAGAAGTGTTCCACTTAGTCTCAAAGTGCATGAAGGGAAAGAGTAACTGTCTCGCTTAAGAGAGGAGACTATTATTTGTTAATATCCTGTTCTGATGGGGACAGAGGGCAAGCTGCAGTGGACAGTTGATATTGTTGGTGGTTTTTATTCCTTTCTGCCTATACATTCCATTCTCAGCCCTCTATCATGAGTCAGTTGAGAAGACTCTATGCTTTCTTATTCCCCACAACAAAGGAGACCAACTCAGGAGGGCAAGGATCCCGGCCAGGATATAGTTTCATGGTCCTCAGAACTGCCCAGTGGGCAAATGTTACAAGAAGGGGTCTGCAGGGAGAACAAAGAGCAAGTGATTGTACTCTTCATCAGCAGCCTCTCTGCCTCAGTCTTGGTTGATTCCTTACATCTACGGTGTCCTCCTCTCTCATGACTGTTCCGTGCATGTGCCAAGTCTCGAGGTGTGCTGCCCTTACTTACTTTAGACCCTACTTGGGGAGCTGCTGGAAGTTAAAAGGCCTGAAAGTCTTCTGCCAGAAACTGGAATGGAGTTACTTTGGATTCATTAATTTTTCTTTTTTATTTTCTGCAAAGTAAACATTTTCTAAATGAGGTAAATTGATTACTACGCTCTTAGCACCCATCAGTCATTTATTTTTAGTGAACTCAAGGATTGCACCTGAGCAGTAGCTGTGAGGGGCTGTGTAGACATCTAAATCATGTGTGTATATATTTTTGTATTCTTCAGTGGAGTCAACCAGCCCCAGTCTGCTAACCACTGACAACACCCTTGAGCGTTCCTTTTTCATCCGAATGAAATCTACTCTGACCAAACGCGGCGTGCACATCAAATCATCAGGATATAAGGTAAGCTGGGCTCTGGGAAGGGACATATTTCTGTCTCAGGTCAATCCTAGGTCATTTGCATCCAGTTTCCCAGCTGCTTTGGGTCCATATAATTAACGCCTGTGACCTTGAGCCGCCCATCGGGTTCTTAGTTATTTTCCTGTCTCAAGATACGGGCTTCATTACACCTCTCATTCTCACTTCAGACGTTGCTGAGGCACTAAATCCCTCAAAAGAGTGTCTTTTCTTAAAACACTTGTTAATAATGAACCAAGGTCTTCAGCACTTGCTAGAAATTCCCTTTGATGGGGAAGGTGAACCAAATTCATATCAGTCCTTAAGATGAGCATTCTAGAATGGCTACTTGTAAGAATTCCGCTTCTCTCTTCAAATTCGCCCTTTCTCTTTAGAGAAAGACTGTCCATTTTACTAACCTCTTGGCCACCAAGACTCATATACTCAAATAAGAAAATCAGGTTGGGTGTCAGGAATCTTAGTTGAAATTACAATTATTGCACATTCAGTCATACCTTAGCATCCACAGAATACTCAACATACAGAGCACCTGTTTCCCCACAACAGCAAAGACCACGTCTGGAGTCATAATCTACATTATTATCATTTTAAGGGTAAGGATACAAAAGCCTCCTAATCTAAGGGAATTCCAACATTTCGGTTACTATAGCAACATAAATTAAGACCTATGAAATTTATGAAATGCCTTTGGCAACCTGAATCTTATCAATTTTACAACACACTAACCAGTCTCTCAAACAATATTTACTGTACGTGGGAGGACACGCAGCAACCAAATGTACAAGAGATGTGGCCGGCATAACCTTTTCCAGTTTTCGAGTTGAGAGCGCCTGATAGCTCAGTTCTTTAGGGTTATTGTGGCATTGTCAGGGATGCTTAAGAGTCATTAATTAGCATTGGGGGTGCCTGGGTGCTCAGTTGGTTAAGAGTCATTAGCATTGGGCTTAAAAACCATATATAAGTCATCAGAAATCAGCAGCTGCCAGAATCAGAGTCGGGTACTTTCTTTGACATGAATTCTTCAGAGAGAAAAAGGAAGGAGGTAGGGAAGCAGGCCCTTCCATGAACAACCTTTAGCTGTCCTACCTGTCTGAAGGGCACATGTGGAACATCCTTAACCTTTAACAGGGTTTGAAGCAAAGGAGAGGCACCAGGCAGCTCCGCCTGCAGGAGCTTTACCCTACAGAGGCCCGTTACAAAGGGATATGGTGGAGGAAAAACTCCCGACTCTATCCTTCGGATTATTTTTATTTTTCCTGCCTTACTGAACCCAAGACGTTTATAAGTTACGGAGTGTGTAGCAGGAGCAAGTTTGGAATTTTGGAAGCAAACTGTAGGTAGAGTGGTTAGTATCATTGTAATGGCAATAAATGGTAGCAGTCTTGGCCTTCCAGTTTTGAGGAGCCGTAGGGCTTTCTTTCACCTATGTTCTGTCAGTGTTCATTTGTCATTTTTAGTGATTTTTACTGGTTTGTAGGGGGCATGTCTCAGGAGGGAGGAAGGGTGGGAGAGGTGAAGTATAGTTTGACAAAGCAATATTTAGTATACTTCAGTATCATTAATTTAATTTTTTGAATAAAAAATTACTGCTTTCACATGACCAATGAGAGATCATAAAGTCCTGCACAATTTTGAATCTACAAAAAAAGCAGGCTGTCCAAATAGAGAAACAGTTTGTATTTCAGTCTAGGCAAGAGACCCCTAGCAAAGAGCTTGCATTCTTTCTGTGTTGTCATTTGGTCAGCTCAGGACAGCTGCTTTTGCTGCGTGGCCTGAAATTGGACAAGCTCATTTCTTAAATATTAATAGATCATTCATTCAATGAATTTCTCTTGAGTTCCCACTCTGGAGCCTGTTCTAGATCCTGTAACCCAGCATTAAACAATAAAAAGTCCCTGCTTTCATGGTACTTAGATTCAACAGTGGGTAGTCAATAACAATAAATCAAGAAGATGATTTCGGACAGCAATGAAGTCCAACACAATAGGGACTACTGTAGTAGACATATTACAATATGCTGGGCATGGTGCGGCATGCGTGCATTAGCCCTCACAACAGTCCCAGAAGAAAAAAGTGTTCATTGTTTCCACTTTACAGGTAAAGAAACTAAGGCTGGGGTTTAATTAGCATACCCAACTTCACACACTGAAGGGACAGAGCTGGGGTTTGATTTGCCTGTAGAATTTGCCTGTAGCTCTGGGAGCCTGGTCTCACACCCTGTGCACTGAACCATTGGGCTACACTACTATGCTGAGAGTAAAGCAAGATTATGTGAGGGTGGCTGGTTGGGGTGGGGGGGGACACTTTAGATAGGAAAGTCATAGAAGGTCTCCCTGAGGAGGTGACATGTCACCTGTGAGTGGTAAATGAGAACAGACCACCACGGAAACGTGGAAGAACGGTGTTCGCAGAGCTCCTTGGGCTTAGAATTAAAGACACCTTGGCTGTAAGAAGGTACCCTCGAGAAACAAAATATGAAAAAGTACAATCGTGAACACCCAGGATTAGAAAAGAGGAGTTATTCCTTTTTCCATCAAATCCTAGAATGTTGAGGTGATCATACTCCTCTGATGTACCCTGCTGGTATGTCTTTCTGAAGACATCACGAAAGTCTTCATCCAATACCTTACCTCCCTCCCCACTCTTCCCCCAATGAGATGAATCGTCCAACAGATCCAGTTCTACCCGTCCTCCTCCACAATGCCCTTGCCTCCTTAATTAACCTTGTCTGCAAGTCAGTGGAAGAGCTGATGGGAGCCCATGACATGACACAGCTGAATAATATCCCTATTTATCTGTTCGTTCTCAGTAAATAAATCTAACAGCTTATAAAACATTCAAATAAAACTTGTAATCACCCCAGCACCACACAATAAGCACAAATAAAAAGAAACAGCGACGATAATTTCACCACACACTCCCAATATTCCTCCTAATTTATCATCGTTTGCTTCTTTCTTTTTCCGTAAAGCTCCAACATGTTAAGCCATGCCCAGTGCAGGCTACGATACTTCTCCCCATTTTTCCTGTGACCTTGGCACATATACTTTTCTGACCTTGTCCATCACCTTAGCTGCCACTCTTTCCTTAGTGTCGTTATCACGAACAGTAATAATGGCTGCAAATTAAGACCTGTCGAACATTGACTCTCTGACAGGTACTCTGCCCAACACTTCATACTTATTTGATCTAACCCATGCACTGTTTAAAAACTTCCTCTGTGCCAGGCATTCTTCAAACTTTACATACCATCGTTGTGCCCATTTTGCAGGTGGTGAAGCTGAGCTCTAAAGGGCTCAGTACTTTGCCTGCGTTCACATAGCTCTTAAGTAGCTCCTGAGGAGCCAAGACTGACCAGGCAGTTAGGCTCCAGGGTTGGCCCTCTCCACCCTCCGCTTCACTGCTTAACAGATAGAGTCCAAAGAAGAGCTCAGCATGAGCTGGACCTCAACATATGGAAAGTTCATCTCAATTTTTTTAAAAGAAAAATCTCTGGCCCGATTAAGACCTTCTCTTGTGGCTCAGCACGTCCCACAGCATTCCTTTACGGAGATTTGCAGGGATTTACCTTCCTTTCTAGGGATTTTTAACACCCACCCAGGGACCCACGACCAAGAACTCTAGCCAAAGAAGTGCTACTCTGATTCCGCAAATTCAAGTAGGGAGTGTGGTGTAGGTTGCTGTTGCTTGCACGCCCCGGGCCTCGGGAAAGTTGCCCTCTTGCCAATGAAGTTTCCCAGCTGTGAGCTGACATTCAGTTGTCTCTGTCCTCATTTGCTTTGAAATCCACAGTAGCACGTTATCTGGACCAGCCACTTTTTATGCCTCAGGGGTTTCTTCTTGTTTGGGTCCCATTGTAGGCCACATATCTTAGCGTAACACAGCTCTCCTTTAAATTGCATTGCATCAATATTCTGCCTTCTTGATTAGGTCTATGTCTGGGGGAACTTACTAGGTATAGCACAGGGGGTAAAAGGAGATATGTAATCAGGGAAATTAGAGAAGTAAAGACTAATTGGGTCGCCTCCTTAGCTCCTGTCTTTGGAGGATAGTTTCTGTTAGCCTGGGACTGTCAGTTTTCTAATCTACTCTTAAATGCCCACCAGCACCACTGTCATTTCTAGAGTTTTTATCCACACACATGATGATGTCCTAACTCTGACTGCAGAGCAGAGCATCCTGGGCTGGGAAACAGAGACAAAGAGAGAAAATCTCTGTCGTGTTTATAGAACGCTGAGAATGTCTCTCAACTCACCGCAGAGGTGGAAACCCTCCCATGCCAAGGCGTCCTGCTAGGACATACAGGAACAGATTACTGAGGGAGCAAGGGGGCACTCCCAATTCTTCCCAAAACAAACAACAACAACAAGAAAAAAAAAACAGCCCCCATCTGGGATGATTTGGGTATGGATTTGCCTGTAGCTAAGTGTCCAACTAAATGATTTCTGTAACCAGTCTGGGCTCTTTATGATATAAAGAGTCAGAAAGCTTAGGTAATAGAGAAAATAATTTGTAGGTTCATTAGCTTATTAGAACTGCTGATATGCCTCAGCTCTAAGAATACCTGTATTTAGACAGGAAGTAACAAAAGCAAAAAATGAGAGGGTGCTAATTAGCTAAAGCAAATTCTTCTTCACCTTCTCTAAACACAGAGATGCCTTTTAAATTAGAACTTGTTCATTTTTTTCAAGTTCATGGTTCTATCTGTTCTGTTGGAAAAGGCACTCCCCTAATTTTACTAGTAATTTGTTTTATTTGGGGTGTCATAAATCTCATTAATGATTTGATTAAATCTGTAGAGCCTCTCCCAAGGTAAATTCATTTTGCATCAGGAAGTTCTTGAATCCCTGAGGTGAACCCAGTGATCTCAGGTTACAGAACCTTATTTAGTAGGAGGACATCTTTGGTGTACTTATTAAAAAACCAAATGAGTACACCTTCCAGAATGTCTTTCACCAAAATTACAATAGCCTCTTCCTTCCTCCTCGTTTCTCCTTGCCATTTATTCATTTTGTGTTAATACATATTGAAGTCCTGTTGCAAAAAACATCAACTCCTAGACTGCAAAAGTACAAAACCTAGATTTACATTTTGACCCCCTTGTGCAGATAGAGATAATCTTCTGAAAAGGTATTTCTCAGAAAACATTTTTTATAAAAATACCTAATATTAAAGAACAACATCTGTAGTGAAGAGTTATTTTCAGTGGTAAATGGGCCTCCTTTTCCTCCTGTTCACTTAGGTGTGCAAGTTGCATCACTAGGATTTCAATGTCAAAATCAGAGCTAGGTCCATTTTAAAGTTGAAGGCTTTTCATATGCAATGTATTCTTTTGGGGGGGGTTCTGTCACCATCTGTTCTTTTTTTTTATGCAATGTATTCTTAATTGAATGTGTATATTGACAACTCTCAAGACAATAGCAAACTAGGGGCATCTGGGTGGCTCAGATGGTTAAGCGTCTGCCTTCAGCTCAGGTCATGATCCCGGGGTCCTGGGTTCGAGTCCCACATCGGGCTCCCTGCTCCTTGGGAGCCTGCTTCTCCCTCTGCTTCTCTCTCTCTCTCTCTCTCTCATGAATAAATAAATAAAACCTTTAAAAAAAAAAAGACGATAGCAAACTAGAAGGGAATTATTTCTCACACGTTCAGTCATCTGGAATTTTAGTTCTTGGTTTGCTTTGCTGATAAAGTCCACAATAACTAAGATGTCAACCTCTCACTCTTGATCACCTGCCCCTTCAATATGTCGCCAAAACTGGTTGAATCCACCTACCTCTATTTGCGATACTCTAGCTTAAAGCCTTTCTCTGGATCTATTGTGAGAAATTCCCAAATTACCTCCCAGAAAATTTTGCTTCTCCATTCCATTCTGCACCCTTCTCCCTGGAATATCTTCCCAAAGCCTCGGTGATCTTTACTTTGTATCTGCTCCTAAGTCGTCAGTGGTTCCTAGTGTCAACATAATCCAGAAACTAGTCCTTCCTAGCTTACCTTTTCTACCACCGTCTCCATCATTCTTTCCTGGAGCTATTACTACCGATGGTCCAGCAAAATCTGTCCTTTATCTTTCCTCAAATACATCTGCATATTCACACTGCTATGCTTTTGACCATGCTGTTTTCATTTCCTAAAATGCCTTTCTGCCACACTTGTACCTAGAAAATTCTTACACAACCAATATGGCACCACTCAAACATTGCTTCTTTTTTCGTCTTCCTTGCTGCACCTATTCCCTCCTCCGCTGCGCTAGAATAGCATTAAGATTTTATTTAAGCTCTCTGTGCCTCAGTTTTCTCACCTGTAAAATGAAGTTATAATAATATATAACCTGAAGAAGTTTCCTACAGGTCAAGTGAGATAGCACATGCTCAACTAAGCATCTTCGCTCCTTTTTATGAAGTACTGTCATATAATTTCATATGAAACTCACAATAATTCTTTTAGGTTTTTATCCCTATTTTCCCAACTTGAAGATAGGTTAAACTGAGGCACAGAAATATGAATTGACTTGTCTAAGGTCACATAGATGGTAAATAATGGAAGAGAAATATCCAGATCTTCTGATTCAAATGCCTTCTTCTTTCCAATATACCACGTTGGATACCGGGTGATTTCTTATTCTACTTTCTTTCCTCAGCACAGTACCCTGCATGTTGTTGCCACTCAAGACATGTTAGTTGAATTAAATTGCATGTTCTCTTTTTTTCTGTGATAGCAATGAAAATGCTGATAGTAACGAACCGTCCAACGCACCACTAGAGACCGTGCTACTTAACATCCATGTCTTTTACACGTGACCATTAGAATACCTGTGAACCCAATGACCATACTGTGATCTGGCTCACACTCCCTTATCTTGCCTGCCAGGATATTGTTCATCTTCACCAGTGCCTTACTAAAATCAGAATGTACCACATCCACAACATTCCCTTGGACCATCAGTTGAGGATTCCTTTCAGAAAACAAAAAATGGAGTCATTTTAACATCACCCATTCATCCTGACTTCATATTGGCATTTGGTGATTTACCATTTTCTTTCTATTAAGTCATCTTTAAACAATATTTTTCTGGATATCAACATTTTGAGGCTCTATCGTTCTGAAAATTAGACCAATACTGCTGATATCCTGCCTTCCTATACAACTCCATGATTTCTCAAAGATGGCTAAAAATAAATGAAGTGTTATTATAAGAAGGTCTCTTTGCCCAAGAGGGTAACTGTATGCAGTGAATTTTAATGGTACCAGAAGAAGTGTAGCTTAGAGGTATGCCTAGCGCTAATGTGAGGGGCAATGTGGTAGTGGTCCTTCTCTGGAGAAGTTCTAAGAGCATACACTAAACTTACCAATTAGGAGTCCTCCTCCTCCTAGTCAATTGTGGACAGACTAGGTGCCATCTGGATGTTTTCCCCAATCTGAGATGCAGAGATGTTCCAGATGTCCAGACATTATCAGTACTTCTCCTGAAGCCTTTGCTTTGGCTTTGTGTTGTTTTGAAATGATGACTACAGTATTCCAAACTGCACAAAATGTAAGTGTCTTGTCAAATCAATAGATGACTTTTCAGAGAGACCAAAAATTCTGTCAACCCATTCAGGCTTCCAAAGACTACGCATTTATTGCCTTTCAATCAACCCAGACACCCAGAATAAATTGAAGGAGAAAAAAATGTCCAGGGTAGAACTTACAGGCAGAGGTTATCCTGATGAAAAATGCAAATAGAGGAGAGAACCAATAAAATCAAATTTTTAAAATCCTATTATCTCTTTTTACTCCCTGCTCACCTCTGCACAATTGTCCATTACAGTGTGGTTTCCAGTGTCATTTTAAATACAACTGACATTGTTTCTGATCTTAAAGAATTTATTTCCCATTACCAAGGCATGACAGTAGTCCTAGCTTGGGATATGTCATTTCTGCCGGGACTAATCAGCTAGCTATTTTACCAACTAGAGGCATAATCACTAGCCATTCTGTGAAGCGACTGTAAATTCTAAGTATGTCAATAACCGCAGCCCAAGTACGTTGCTAACTTACAGGTACTTCATATTTCATCATACGGATTTTAGAAAGAAGGCAGGAGAAGTAAGAGCATCCCATCTTTGACTAATGTGAGATCATTCCAGGTTGGCTTTCTGAGCCTTTGGTAGCTAAGAATAATGAAAGTGATGACCATTTTCAAAATGAAAACTTTGATGCAGAAATTAACAACCCTTTCTGTGTCTAGTGTCTTGAACTAATGCCCTTCAGAATTATCATCAATGTCCCTATAAATGTATTCTCAATCTGATAATCTTTTAAAATATAATCTCACTATTATGAGACTTTGGCCCAATAAAAAAGTTTTAAAAGGAAGAAAAGATATAATCTGAAGAACTAAGAAGTCAGTGCAAACACAGCTGATCACTTTTTGGACCCAGCACTTGATGTGAGAAAGGCCCTAACAGCACCAGCCAAGGCCCTCCATTGCTGTTTCCCTAAAGTCACCTCTTGCTCCAGTGGTCTGAAGTAGCAGGTGCTTCACTCTGTACAGATTTCAGGGGCTTCTAAATACCTTGCTCTGTTTGACCTTCATTACTTGAAAACTGCCCTACTGGATGGTGATTAAGCACAGAGGCTATGATGTCAGACACTCGGGGATTTGGACTTAGTCCTGTCATTTCTGACTCTTTAAGTAAATTGTTTAACTTTTTTAAGCATCTGTTCCCTCTCTTGGAAAGTCCCAGTAGAACCTCCTTCGTGAGGGTACTGTAAAATGAGTGACATGATATAGAGAAAGTACTATCGCAATGCCTGACCCCATAGTAAGCATGCAATACATGTCCAGTTGTGAGGTTTAATGTTTATGGAACTTGTACTGTGCGTTGATCTAGACAGTCCAAAATCTTAACCTCTGCACCTCCACACATGCACCTGTAACTGTGGAAAATAGTAAGTCATCAATAATATTTCGGATTATCTCCTGGAAGTTATATGAGCTCTGGAATAATAAATGATTTCTTCTGAATATAGAAAATACATTTATTTCTGGGAAATTTCTCCCTGCTTAAGTGTCCTGAATATTGATTTGATTTTAAGAGACAAAATATGACTGAAATACGTCATCTGTCCCTTTAACAAAAGAAGCACATACCGCATGGTTTTCCTTGGAATTGATTTAGCCTCATGGCAAGACTAATAGAGCCCTTTAATGCAAGAAGTAAAGTAGAGGAAGGGCCAATTTGATGTTGTTGATCTCTGGGATAAATGGAGATTCTAGGCTCCTGTAGTCCATAAGGCTCTGTGGTTTGGTTAAAGTATCTGCATACACATAAATTGAACCCTCAGGGGAAGGCAAACTACCGCTGTGGCTTGAACCCAACCTGCACCTCAGAGCTACTATACAACATTCTAGAAGGAATTGTGTTGCCTCATTCCAAATAAGGGAAAATAGCCAGGATTCTGGAGTTTCCGTCTTCTCATGTTGTGACTTCCTGGGGGACAAGGGACTAGTCCCATCTTTCCTATCGCTCTATGAATGCCCTCCACCATCAGACTAAAAGAATGGCCCCTTGCAAAGTGCTCTGAGTTACAAGACTCTTACTTAAACAAAAGAATCATCTGTACTAGCATTTCTCAACCCTCTGCTGCTGTGGGTGTGAGGGTTTGGGGGTGTGGGTGTCTTCTGAGCTACCAGTGGACAATGGATATCTCCAAGTTACCATATGGGAAGCATCATTGCTGGAAATGGTTTACGGAACCAATCCATATAAGCTATTGCTGGACTGATAGCAGAATTTATACCTCCATTTCAGCAGGGCTTCTGTACCTTCTTTTTATTCTCCCTGGAGTATAGGTTGTCCTCAGATATTCCCTTGGGTCACATCTGCATTTCATTCAGACTTCTGCCCCAGTGTCACTTCCCTCACCACCCCATCTAAAATAGCTCAAGCACACCTTCTGTACCCCATCATCTGCTTTATCCTGCTGCCTTATTGTTCTTCATAGCACTTAAGACAATGTCATAAATTTATCTGTATATAATTTGTCTCCCCATCACAGTGTAAGCTTTAAGCTCCCACAAGAGTTTCGGTGACATAATAGGAATTCAATAAATATTTGTTTAAAAATGAATGAACTTCTAAATAGCGGTCATTATTTGTATGAAGGCTAGAATATATTGCTTCCTTCGGTCATGGTGCTAGTTCCTTTAAAGGGGATTTAGAGATGAGAATATGAAGCCACTGGAATTATATCACTTTTTGAGTTTCCAGGCCCTGTTGCCAGGAAGACAAGCTGAAGGTTTCTTCCTTTTTCTTTTAAAAAGACTGTACTCATGGTTGACATATTCTATGACATCTTTTTCATGCTCTCATATTCAGTTTTTTATAAAAATCAACATGTATTTAACTTGTACCCCACTTGTACCCAATTCTAGTCGCTAGAACTCTGGAAGCACAATCAAGAGTCACTTGATTATTACTTGGTAGTTCTGAATATATTTAACAGTCCTCAACAGCCCCTTGTCAAATGTCCTTCAAACTCATGACTCCTTGTAGAAGTCATGAAAACAGAGTGGCTTACTAGGGGCACACCTGGTGAGGGGTGTCAGAAAATTTCATCCCACGCCAGCACATTGCTGTTTGCTTGCTATGCAACATTGGACAAACAGACTGATTATTCTGGGCTCCTGTTTCCTTGGTGGAAACAAAGGAAACAATCGGATTTGCCTCCGGTGTTCTTTAGTCATTTGCTGGTTGAGATTGCATCCCCTCTAGCTCTACTCTCTACAATAGGGTGAAAGCCCCTTGGGACTCTCTGGTGGAATGGAATAGAGAAGTCTGCCTAATCTGGAGCAGCTTCACTCCTGGGAAGAGAACGGTTAAAGCTGCCAGGAAGTTCTCACAAAGGCCACCCAGAGTTACCAAGAACTACCATATTGACTCATAGCCAGTGCTGGTTTGAGAACCTGAAATATTCAGGGAAACATTTAACCAAATCCTTGCCACAAGGGAGAAGAGGTCTGGGGAAGGTTCTGTAATTCTTGGATGAACTTTTGTACCTTGTCCTCTGGAGACACTATGAATAGACTACACTGAGCAATCAAGTGAGATCCCAAGTTGAGCACAAGAATAAAATGGTGCTTTGAGAGTAACTCTCTTGCCTTATTCCATGAGCAGTGACAAATTGTTTTTCCTTACTCAACTCAACACAATATGTACTCACCCCTCTTTTTATGCCACATAACACACATTTTATGTTCTTATTAAATTCATCTATCTTCCCCCCCCCCTTTTTTTTGCAATTGGCTTAATGATGATCATCTCTGTCAGCGTTGTCTGAAATGGTTGCAAGTTTCCAGTTGAAAGGAACTACAACTTTTAACCTACCTGAAATAGCCCTGCAGGTTGAGTCCTAGGTAAATGTTCTTTAATGCTGAATGGAATTAACAATATTATAATTGTCAAATCCCTCAAAGGAAGGTATCATGGAAATGGAAAGCATTCTTATTCTTGAATTGTTTTCGTTATAAGCTATCTTCCCTATGAAACAGTTTTTTTTTTCCCTCTGTTTCCACTGGAAAGATCTGGAGAATGATACAGTTGGGCTGAGGACCCAAGTAGCCAGATCCCAGGCACCTTGGTGCGGTGGGGGAATGTTAGGTTCTGTGGATTTGATCTTTAAGACACAAAAGTGGCTGTGCCCAATATCTCTGCATTCTCAAGCAGAGAGCCCTTAAGTCATCCACAGTGAATTAAAACTTAGAGGTCAACATGAACTGACAGCAAGCCAAGTCAGTAGGTGGAAAGGGAGTATAGCCTGGAACCACTAGACCATACTGCCCCTCTCTCATAGAGTGCTGACAGAAGCCTAAGGCTGGGGAGGCCCCTCGTCCAGTCCTCCTTTCCACACAGGTCACCCCCTTGGGAAGGCAGCAGTGGCAAGTGTTCCACAACAGCTCACGAGACATTTGGACCCCCCAAAGAAGCTCTTCCCTCCTGCATACATAAATCATACCTCCTAATCATGCCATCCAGTTCTAAAAACTTTAAAAGGATGGTGCTCTGTGAGTGAAAATTCATAGGCACCTGCTCTTGATTTACTTCCTGCTTAGAATAATTTTTACACAGCTGCAGGATCACAGAGTGACTCTGTTCATGGTACCCAACAGTGAGGCTCAGACAAGAAGGGATATGTTGGATGTTTGGGTTATAATGATTTTGGCTATTCCTTTTTTTTACAGCACCATTAGTAATCTGTCATTCTAATAATAATAATTCCCTTTTGACATCATGCAGGTAAGAAGAAATCATCACTGACATCAAAAATGAGGTGATATTTCAGCAGTATTATTTCACTGAAGATAAAATGGAAAGCTTTATTACTCCCCATGCCTTTAAAGAAAGCTGAACAAGGCATATGCTGACCCTAGAGCTTATCTACTTCAGTTCCTTCCAGACTAATATGAAATAACTAATTTTAATTGTTCCAACTAGAGTTTCAGAATGTGGTTTTCCCCCAAAGCTTTACATCCACATAATGGAAACTTTTTCAAAAACAAGCTTTATCAGATCATAATAAACTGGAAAAGCAAAAAAAAAAGTCCATTGTAACCAAAACTGATCTCTAGTTTTTGTTCTTCAGCATCACCTTTTGTTCAAAGTATTTAGGAATTGATTTCACTCAATCATGCGGTCAATACTGATTGTGTGCCTGTTGTGTAAATACACACTGTACTGGGTACTGGGAAGACAAAGATGGATAAAACAGAGTCCTTGGTCCAGAGGACAGAGTCCAGACTGAGGCAGACACACAAAGAAATGTATGCTATAGTAGAGATATGTTCCAAGGGCAGCGGAATGAAGTAAATAATTCTGTCTGGTGGAACAGGAGAGCTTCTCCAAGACAGCATCATTTTAGCCAGCTCTTAAAGAATAGACATGCCCTACAGAAACATTAGAGAACAGAACTCAATGCAGAGGGAACAGTCTTAGCAAAGAGATGAAGGCATCAAGTGCATTGAGCAGAAAGAAATCTGGTCCTTGGGGCGCCTGGGTGGCTCAGTTGGTTAGGTGACTGCCTTCGGCTCGGGTCATGATCCCAGGGTCCTGGGATCGAGCCCCACATCGGGCTCCCTGCTCGGCGGGAAGCCTGCTTCTCCCTCTCCCACTCCCCCTGCTTGTGTTCCCTCTCTTGCTGTTTCTCTCTCCCTCTCTCTCTGTCAATTAAATAAATAAATAAAATCTTAAAAAAAAAAAAAAAAAAAGAAATCTGGTCCTTAAGGGAATCAGGGAGTGAAGACATCGAATCTCACTCAGTAAATGTAGACAGGAGTAGGAGGAATCTTCATTTAGTGCAACATGAACTCAATGGGCTAATCAATGTTCAGGGTAACAGGATGAAGATTAAGATTGTTTCATTCTAACAAAACTTCTTGCACTCATTGTAAGAAAAAGACCCCCATTTTCTACCAAGGAGATCAAGAAGTTTGTTCTCTGTCTATTAGGGTAAGAGAATAAGTACGTGGATTTAAGTAAGTC
>NW_027397070.1:11180573-11235330 GCF_003265705.2 Callorhinus ursinus
CATTCTGAAAGGAGGAATATGATTTTCCTAGAATCAGTAACTCAAGAAAAAAACTGAAATCTTTATGCATCAAAATCTTAGATTGCAAAATGAATCAGAAATAGGAAGCATCACATAGACCTCAGTCACCCAAGTACTTGGTCTATACATACTTAGGTCTCTGAATTCTTGGAAATGTCTGGGTATTTGGCATAATATAAGCAAAGCCTACATTTTAGGCAGCCTTAGGTTTCCCTTAAATACAACATTTCATAAAATCCGTGGCTTTAAGAATGGTGACTTTTTTTTCTTATTAAAAAAAAATTACTCCTACTTCAACTCATTTACTTCTAATTCTGGTTGGCCGTTCAGCATTTCTACTAATCGTAGTAACCTCTATAAACAGTGTTATCTGAACACCCAATCCCTTTGTTCCAGTAAAAGCCTGTGTATGTCAGACCAGTTGCAGTTCATCTGCAATTAAACAGCTGTTCTCAGATGAGAAGTAACCAATGACAGAAAAATCTGAATGTTATAACCATGCAAATATTCAATATTTTAAGTGATGTTTTAAAAGTCAAACATAGTATATAACTACCTGATTTGCAGTATGAGCACATTTTTACCCTTTCTCTCCTGCTCACCTAAGAAAATAAAATTTGGTATTCCTGGATTGAATGCTTAATTACTTCTTTAAAAACCAACTTTAAGCAAATTAAAGGAAGACAATCTCGCTCTCTTTCTCTATTTTTGCAGTGCTTGCAGAGGCTTTATCTTTCTATCAAAGATAATATGAAACTTTGGTGGTTTGTGTTGCAGATCATTAGCTGACTTGCTTTTTATCTGCTTGATTTTATTTCGTTTTCTTTCTCAAACATCTTTTTTCTCCCCTCCAAATAATCAATGCTCTTGATTGCTCTCAAATGCCTCTGCTTGTATCACCACAAAGCTAGGGTAACCCCGTGGAGTACACTCCCAAACCAGGCAAGAGCCAGTTAAGAGCAGATCTTTTTGTTTAAGTCAGCTCTCAGGGTAGAAGGGGAAATCACATCCCCAGTTGGCTCTTGACTTTTTCATTACCAAATGCAGAGGCCAGAAAAGAGAACCGGACAAAAACGGGCTTGGGTATATGTTCGGTTGTTTTGCATGTACTAAAGCAACACAGAGCTGATGCACAATAAACAAACATGCATTATGGGTTGTTTCCAGTCACTTTATAGACACATGCATTCATAAATTTTGATACGGTTGTAAGAAGCCGACTTTGATGGGACCAAACTCACAGACGAGCTTTCGATCGCTGGAGCAACCACAGTCTAACTTTATGTTGACAATTTATCAGCTCTTCTCCGTCAAGGAAAATTGTTTTTTAGTGCTTGCCTATTAGCAATCACATGCATAATATGAAATTGAGTTTTGGGGAGGACGGCCTGCCATCTGTCTTTCTGATTTTTTTTCAGCATTTCATGCTCAAGTTCAATTCTCTGTGTATCAAAATGCTGTAAAACAGGATTCACCCATAATATGGGCACTTAGCAAGAAAAATGGGCCAGATACCAATGTTATCTTATAACTTGCAGACTTTTAAAAAGGAAAATCATTGATACCCCAATCTGTGCATTATCTTTCCAGTGTACTTCAATTCTGTCTGCCTCTCCAAGCCAACTTGGGTATGGCTGGTTCTTCATAGAGAACAGTTCATTATGGTTCTTTGAAAAGTTGTTAAGACGCTTTTATAAAAATAAAAATTCAAAGAGAAAGTGGAACATAATGTGAGGTTAAGAAAATGGAGCTATAAAGGATTGGTGGGAAGAATGAAAAAGATGTATTTAGTTTCCTTTCCAAGTTCCAATATGCTAAGATTTTTATCAATAATATTGTTTTTCTGCAACAATACCTGCCTCGGGGAACATCTGCTCTGTAGCTGTCAGGATTATACTTCTCAAAATATGCTTAAGATGATTCTGTTAAATTGATAAAAAATAGGACACTCTGCAATGTAGAAGGATTGCTCAAAAGAACATTCCCAAGCCTTTCATGTGTAACTGCATTTGTGCGGCAGGGCATTTATTGTGCTATAAATTCCATCACTGATTTTGGCCAGTTCAGATTGATTCTGCAGTAACTGTAAGTAATGAACCTTCTTGAGTCAAGGGGGGAGGAAAGGAGGAGAGGTAGCCAATACACACGTGGCTGTGGAAATACAAATCGTAGGGTTCATTTAGGCACAGCTTTTATCAGATCATGCAGCCAATACCCTACAAAGCAGGAAAATATATATCCCGAAAAATCTACAGGTTCCTTGACCTGACTCCAAGAGTTACGACAGGCGGACAGAGGAAAGCAATTCTTAGGGAAAGGAAGCAATTTATCTTTCCCTGAACCTTTACTTCCCAAACTTGTTCCTTCTCATCTTTTTCCACATTTTTCCATCTAAAGTATGGGCAGCTGTCCATCCTACAAGAGCAACAAAATATGGAGCTCTTTTCTTAGGGAAAAGTTAGCCATCCCTGAAGGCTGGCCTCCCTCAGCCCCCAGGACCTAGGACTGGATGGACCCTAAACCCAGAGGAAGCTCTCAGGGGTGACTCTCATCAGTTTAGACTTTTGTAAAGAGGAAACTCGCTTATCCTGGAGTTGATTGCTGAGACCAGTGAGACACCAAGGTAACCAGTGAGATGAACAGCAGGAGAAACACCACTCAGGGTGCCCCATGACCGCCATCCCCCATCCCCTACCCTGGCCCCATGACCGCTTCCCCAAACCCCCCACCCCTGACTGTGGTGGTGGCTAAAGAAAGAAGGTGTCAATGAATGAAGCCAAGACAGCAGTAATCTGCAGTGCAGTAAAGAAGTACCATCTAACATTACAGTGGGGAAGGGGGATTCTGATATTCTTTCAACTAGGGAAATGGGCAGGATGTGGGAGATGGAACAGTGTGATTTGGGACTGTGGTTGTCAGCAGAGCTCGAGCAGAGTAAAGTAGAGAGACTTTGGGAGGGAAGGAGGAGAGGAACATGAAAGACAAGTTTCACCTATTAGGGAGGCCAAGGAAATCCTCAGTTCCTTCTTACCCAACTCCCTTCTCCTCTCTGACCTCATTTTTATGGGAAGCTTAGGAGCAGGGTAAGGCCCAGAATGTTGGATCTGTGGTGATAGCATGGGCATAGGGGGCATAGCTTCAGTGGAACATGGGCAGGCAATAATTTGTTCCAGTCCTGGGGTTTGTGTCCCCATCCCAGTGAATTTTCAAAACTACAGAGGCATGAACAGATAATCCATCTCTGAGAATAGCAAAGCATCCTCACTGTTCATTCATCCTCAAGAACAAATACCACAAATTTTTCTGAGATTCTTTCCCTGTGTTCTTTTCCCTCTCCCTCTTGAGAATCATAGAACCGTAAAGCTGAAAAATTCATAGATGTGGTATTTGAATGTTATGAGGTAAAGCTGACAGAATGGACCATCTAGGGCCTCTTGAAATAGGTACATTTCTCACAGGGCTATTTGTTTGGGGTAATTATTAACTGCCACAAGACCTCTTCCGTCAGAAACCACAGATACAACAGGGCAAGTCTTTAGATATGGGCACCCACAGTTAGCCAAATGGGGAAGCCCAGAGCTATTAGAGTGGGTACTGGACAACACAAGTGGGGTACTAGGCCCAGAATGGACATTTCCAGCTCCAGAGGAAACCTGACAAAAGCTTCTTCCTGTATGCATGCCTTGGTACCATTAACATTATTGGAATTCACCATCAGTCACCTCTCCTGGCATCTTCCTGGCCTATCCGGGCACAAAGTGAAGAGGAAGACAAATGGTTTCATAAGGAAGAGATGCAATATCCTGTTTTGAATCCTTTTTTTTAGAAATGAGTAGGGATAATCGTGAGTTTTAGAAAACTGTGAATTATTTTAGCTCCATTCAAGGGGAAGGACTTGCCTCTGAATCATCTACAGTATGCCACAACACTTACGCGACTTCTAATTTGGTTCAGTCTGTTATTTCTTGTCATGTTGGAATTCGAACATACCATTTAGAAAATCATAAATATTAAGAGGACTGAAACACTAGTGAACTTCCAGAGCTGTGTAGAGTGTCTTCTACAGGTCAGAGAGGAGATATAAAATGGGACTGTAGATAGAAACATGATTATATGTCTTTCCAAAATAACTAGACAATTCATTAGGCATATTTATGACCAATTAAGACTACCACAGGGTCAATGTGTTGAGTTGTATAAAAATTAACCATTAATTAAAGAATACAATATTTGTACAGAAGTTGATTCCCACATAGCACTGGAATCTAAACTCTCCCCAGCTATCAAATATGTGGTATTAACTGTTGTAGCCCAATAGAGCTACCAAAGAGAAATTGGTAAAAATTATCTGTAAACTATTAAAAGCTGAAAGTAATCATCGATACAGATACTTATAAGTGGTTTTTGTATATATAATGACTAGTATAAAAAAAAATCACGTTAATGACATTTTTGGTGACTTGGTAGAATGTACAGAGTCCCGGCCTTAGAATCAACAGATGTAGGTTTAGCCCCAATTTCGCTCTTTGGTTTGTATCTGACCTTAGGAAACTCATTTAGCCTCCCTGAGTCTGTCAAAAGGGAGTAATAGTGTTCTTCTGAAATATCATAGTTATTATGAGGTTAATGTAAGATAATATGAGTGAAAATGTTCTGTAAGGTCTAAGTCTCTGTTAATATCCAAGATTACCTTTATTGGATTACAACTGTAAAATCTGGGACTTTAGCATTTCAGAAGATATTGGCTTAGTTTATGTTTATCACTAGATAGTGCTCTTTTCTCCAGTTTATTTCTGTTCTTGGTGCATATGTTTTTGCGAAGGGAATCATTTTTAACAAGCTTTCAGATTACCTATTTTATTTCTGAGGAGGGCAAAGGGCAGAAAGTTTGTTCATAAAGTAAGAGGAGGAAGGTCACTAGAAGTTACCACCATGGCTCCATCCCCACAGTGAAGTGTGTGGGTCGCTGAGAGGAAAGGATTATGGAGTGGCCATGAATCCATGGTGGATGGGCACGAGCAACCTCTTAGGACTCCTTGCCACTGTCGCTCACTTTGGTTAATGTTAAGTCTAATGTTTATATTAGCCAACTGTGAATTTGGTATTATACTGTTTATTGATTGAAACCTTATATAACCATATTTGCATTGAAATAAAGTAATCGGTTACCAGACTCAGTAATTAGTAACATAGAGATTTTAAGTACCTTAAGGTATAAACGGTGTGTTTTCTTCAGGGCCATGATGAGCCAAACTAAATGGACATTTTCTATAGTTCCAACAAGATGGCATCTTAAGTATCCAGTGTGTTCAGGCAGTAACTAGTAAGAGTCTGATCATTACCTATGTTCTCAAGGCAATTTCACATTGAAAGCTTTTTGAAGCAGAGGGGAGAAGGGTTTTAGACTGCTCAGGTGGATAAAATAGGAACTGAGAGTGGCGGAGATGGGAGTGTGGTCCGTGAAAAAAGAACACTAACTTGGAGGAACATCACAACCACGTTTGACTGTATAATGCCAAACAAACAACGTCATCTCCCTTAGCCTCCAGTTCCTTATTTAGAAGATGGATAGGCTACTGTGTGCCCTACCTACCCCAGAGGCTGTTATGAGGATCAAAAGGAAGAAAGTTCAGGACTTTGTGAGCTCTCGCGCAGCAGGATGAATGGAGAGTGTTCAAGCAGTCATCAGTTAAGTACCTCCCAGAGTCTGTGCCCTGTGTGGTATACCGGGAAAGAAAAGACATTCTGTGCCTCTAAGGAGAAAGAAGCAGAGGCAAGAGAGAACAATCCCAAGTAGTACCTGCCTAGTATTGATTGGGTGTAGACAAGAGTGGGAATTCAGAGGGAAGGGGACAGCTTTGGGCTAGCATGGCCAAAGAAGAGAAGAAGGGATTTGACACAGATCCTGAAGAGTGGATATGATTTTCCCTGAGGGAGGAGGACAGGGAAGGAATTCCTGGCCTAAGAGGTGGTGCGAGCAAAGGTATTGAGAAGGTAAATGCAAGACAGATTCAGGCAATGGTGTGAAAAGCATTTGAAGTGTAGGGAGGGTATAGAAGATCAGGTTGTGAAGGTCGGGACTCAGAACTGTCACAAGACTTTCCTGAAAGCTAAGTGGTCTGGAATTTATTCCAGAATTAATCAAGGTTCTTGAGTAGTAACAATAATAAGACTTTATGTCGATAAGGTGCTGTATGTTTTCAAAGGTATTTTTAAAAGCACTGCCCCATTTGGTTCTTTCAGCAATTCTCTAAGATAAGGATGGCAAGGATGATCGTGGCCATTTGACACATGGGTAATGGAGCACCCAAGAACTGATGTGGTTGCTCCCAACTACACAGCACGTAAATGAGGGATGGGAGTCAATGTAAAGACACCGTAGGAAGATGAATCTGGCAGCAAAACGCAGGATAAACTAGAGTGGGGGAAAAAATTTAAAAAAGAGACCAGTTAAGAAGCTGCCCACCAGGCTGTCCAGATGTAAGATTTCAGTAGATATTAAAGATATTAAAGTAAACCGACGCTGCCTCTCAGCAGGCAAAGGGAAGCAGCTTTTTTGCAAAAAAAGTGTAATGGCACCCAGAATGAAGATAACATCAGTCATCAGAGATAGGGTAAGAAGAATTCCCAAGCCTGACGATTGGCTCTAGAAAGTGAGAGGCAGAGGATCAAAGACGAGTCCAAGCAAAGTGAGGCACTCAATGACTCTGACTTTAACCTCTGATGCAATGGAAGTGTTACTAAAAATAAAGAGAGGTCCAAGGTTCAAGCCTGAGTAAGTAGCTGAACACTAGCCTTACCCACACACCGGTTCTCTGTCCTCACCTGGACAGGGTGCTGGCCATTCCTTTGATTCACCTTCCTATGTAGCCCTGATCACACTCTCCTTAGGCCCAGACAGGTGGACTGTGAGCTCCGTAGTAACTGTGATGGGCCCAGTGCCTGGCACAGAGCAGTGCCCGGTCACAGTCAAATGCTTATCTATTTAACGAATAAATGAATGAGTGAATGAATGAATGCCCTCAAAGTTTTCTCCTAAAATCTCAGGTCAGGTCCTATACCCTTTTCTCGAAAAGCCTTCAGTTGTCCCCATAGGTCTACACAATAAAGCCCTAACCCCCTCGTATGGCATTCAGAGCGTCCCGCCATCTAGCCCGCTTTACCTACGCCAGCATTTCCCATCTACTCCGGGGTCTCTCTGGACTCCTCTCCATTCCCAAACACAAGCAGCAGTTTTGCCTCTCTGTGCTTTTGTTGATAAGAGGTCTTCGATCTAAATGCCAATCAAATCCTACTCGTCTGTAGGAATTCCGCTCAAATGCCGCCTCCTCCAAGCACCTCTCCACCTGTCTCGTCAGGACAGTCCCCCTTGTCACTTCCCCTGCACTTTGCATTTACAGGCCCCATTCAGGGCTCGGCTCACACATCCATCTCCCTGACAAGTTTGCCCCCACGGGGCCTGGCAGAAGGGTGGCACCTAGGAAAGGTTCAAACGAAGGAAAGGAAAAATGGCAAAAGAGCTGCTCTGGAAAGAAGATGATGAACTGCATTTTCACGTTCTCTGATAAAATTCACCGCTTCGGTACAGATGTCTCTCAGTGAAAAATCAAATCCATGTCAATGTTGTACATTTTTGCAAAAAAGCTGCTTCCCTTTGCCTGCCAAGAGGCAGCATCGGTTTACTTTAATATCTAGGTTTTTCATCTTCCTTACTCAGCAGGAACAGCCCACTCAAACTAAAGGAAGAAACTGACATATTTTGGATTGACAGATGTCAAGGGACACTACCATCTAATTTCCTTATTGATTAATTTGAAGGTAATTTCCTGGTAACCCAGGCTTCCAAAAATGTATTTTAAGTGGCATGTTGGTAAAAAGAAAATTAATTTCTCTGCGTTAAACTTGCCAGCTTTTGAATTAATTGCATGAGCCTAACAATCAATTAATAAATGTTAAGCAAACAAGGGAAAATCGGTCAATTAAAAATGACAAAATTGATTCCGAGGGTAGATAAACCAAAAGACTGTCAGAATGCTCACTTCGAAGTTTGGATACCCTGCCTCTCTGTACAATCTACCTCCCACTTTCTACACAGCATTCAAATTGCTGAAGCTTTATTATAATTTCTTATAAATAAATTACCACCTAAGCTTTCTTCGCTGCTTTAGAGGGATTAAGGAAATCAAACATAAACAGCAGTCCTCCACAAGCTACGAAGAGAAGGTCATTGCTTTGGGAAAGTGTGCCACCCACTGTATTCTGCAGAAGTGTTTTTGAAAGGGAAGCCCATGCAAAGTGGGCCACCGTTCTCTAAATGTTTGCCAGCGCTCTGTCGGGAAGCTGCTCTATAGACTGCCTTTCTTTCTCCTGGTCATAAACTCAGTCAAAGATGTCTTCCAGAGAGAGAGCAGGCAAAGTGAGGAGTGGCGGGACCAGGGAGAGTGTGTGCCTTCTTAGAACATTCGGATTGAACCTGCTCAAACACAGCGCTCTCTGGGACTCTCACCTTTGGGGCTGGACATGGCCTAGGGGGCATGGATTTATTCTCCTGGCCTGGATTTTGAAATTGGCTCCCTACACTTGGAAAGGTAGACGCTTTGCAAATGATGTCTAAAGAGAGTGTACAAAGGATAGAATTTGTCTCGTGAAAATACCTGCATAGGCTTTACAACTGCGCAGGGTTACTGTTGGTGTTTACCTGGCCCGCCATGCTTGCCTTTAGTCCCACCCAGGATGGGTTTTATCAGAAAATAAGCCCATTGTCCTCTCCCACGTGGACTAAAAAAATCAGGGATGGAAGCATGCACATCACTAATTTCTCCATTTTGCCAAGGGCACTTTTCGTAACAGATATGTATAAAATTTCTAGAACTATTTATATTTTAGCAAATAGAAGATCTCCAAATAAAGTGTGGAAAAAAAATGACACTGAAGCAGTGTGTTTGAACTTCTACATCCTACTGAATCTTCCCTTGAATGTTGACGATCTCTCGGTCTTAATATAACCAAAATCAAAACCCCATGCACCAGCCCTTTCCATTTTAGTACATGGCACCATCCTCCATCCTGAGACTCTGGCCAAAAGCTCAGAAGTGTCCCTTGAGACTGCTCTTTACCTCAGACCCCACAGTGAACACATTAGCAAATTCTGGCATTTCTGCCTTCAAAGTGTATCCACAACCCAACCAATTCCCGCTATTCCCTCGGGAGCTACCATCACCTCCCCAACCTGGGCCTCTGCAGAGGCCTCCTTTCCTTGGCCTTCTTGCTTCCACTCAGGGCCCCAGAGTAGCCATTTGCATGCATCAGCCAGAAACATTTATCAGATCTCAGCACTCCTGCTTAGGCCGTTTCTTTTCATCACTGTATCCCAGAGCCTAGAATAGTGCCTGAAAATATACGAACCTCAGTGATCCTTGCTGAATGAATGAAATCATGTAGTTTGGGCCAGGTACACAAAAGGCTGCAGGGGCATCTGGATGTTTGGGAAGCACCATCTCACCAGGGAGAAACCAGCAAAGAAGAAAAGACCTGCCCCTGAATCTGAGTCATCCACGCATCTGCCATCCCACTGCTCACCCTCTTCCTCCCTTCGAACGTCTTCTGGAAAAGGAGATACTGGGGGGAATGGGCTAAGTTGGCCCGTACTGCCTAAAGCCTCTCCTTTGGGGTTTCTGTCTGCCTAAACTAAAGTAAGCTTTAAAAAGTCAAGTGCTGATTCTAGTTCTTTTAAACAGACGCATACGTACTTGGCAGTCATGATAGCACAAGTCACTCCAATAATCAAAAGAATCATTACTTGTTTTGCTAAAATCCCAAGGAAATCGCTCAAGATGTGATATTTCAGCACTAATGAGGTTGTGCCTGAAGAAGTGTGATTTTAATTGTGATAGATTTAGAGAATCCATTGCAACACTGCGGGAGAACAGCATGCTCTTCCCAATTCCAGGGAAAGGGCATTAATATCTCATGTTTTTGTTTTATTTAGTCTTCGCTGGCTGTGTGGAGAATCACCTAAGGTGATGGCAGAGCTAGTAGGGACTACATCAAATAGAACCCTATAAAGAAACTTTATTTTCTCCTCCCGCACTATGAACAGAGACTGCACAACAGAGGAATATTTGTCTTGAGTTGCCGTACAAGCTACCAGATTGATTTGCTTTGCCACTGACGGTTCTGATCCTGACAACCTTTCCACCACCTTCCATCGTCCAAAGGTTGAAAGTCACCACTTTAGTCCAGTGGCTCCCTCAGCCTTCACACGGGCAGACAGAGGAAAGGAGTCTCTGCAGAATTCTCCTTCATTCCCAAGACTGATCTGGCTTGGGCGTGAAAAGCTCCTGGTGGAAGTCTGTATATGAGCAGTGTTGCTGATTACTTCATTAGAACCCTGTGCGCTTCAAGAGCCATATGCTTTCAAGTTTCTTTAAATGGTATTAGGGAAAAATATCCTCAAGGCATTATTTTTAAAGGGGACTTCAAACGTTCCCTGAGAAGAAAAAAAAGTATAGCACGTTTGAACTCCAGGGGGTTGCAGGAGAAATCTTACTTAGCAAGACTGAAAATGGAGCCCTCTCTTCAGTTTCAGGGGGAAGTAAGGGTTGGTCACCAGCAGAAATAAATTTGAAATGTGGATGGAGGAAGATGCAGAAAATCTCCAAACCCTTGAACCCTTACCATGAAAGAGCAGAGAAAAAGAGGACTTGAGGAAAGAAATTAAAAAAATATATATATAGTTTTTGTTCTCACATCCAGTGGAATACAGAGAATTGAACACTCCCCACATATCTTGCAGAGTGCAAAAGGCTGCAGGTTCTTCCCATTTCTTCTACATAGGAAAGACTTCTAAATAATCCCCCCTTCCTGTGTTATGTGTATTCAAACATTATTTAAAGACCTGGGAAGCAAGGCTACAGGTAGGGGTAAGGCTCTTCGTTTCGAGTTTCCCTACAAATGGTCTGCTCCAGAGGTCAAATCAAAGAGACGCTTCAAGTTTAAACCCTCCTTTTCTAAATAGATCCCAACCTGATCTCATTTAATGCATTGATATCTGGTTTCTTAGGCATTATAGTTGCAGTATTACATATCAAAAGGACTCTTGAGAAATTCCCTCGAATTGATAATTCTAATTTCTTATGTATAACTACTCTATATTCACTCAGAGGACGGCTGCATTGTATGCTAAACCATGAATCGTAGAAATTGGTCCCTTTGTAGGGAGGTTTGTATTAAATCGAGATGCTCTCTTTTTTTTTCCCCCCTGTTTGTTCCCACACTTGAGTTCCTGGTGTCAGTTTGTATTTGGCTTCTTGAGCATATTAAAGTTTTTCTACTGCTTATGATGTTCTTGCCAAGAGCACACTTGCAGCAATCTGCACTAGAACAGTCTTTGTGCCAATTACTTCAAAAAGTATTCTTTAAAATAAAAAGAGGGAGGGGGATTTTTTTTTTTTTTTTTAGGGAACTTTCAGGTTATAGTGTGATGGTTTCAATTTTAATTTTTGAGTCCGTCTTCCTGAAATGATGGCTTAGAGGCTCTGAAATGTGCATCTTTGGTTTGTTCTCTCTCTCTCTCTCTCTCTCTCTCTCTTTTTAAAAGCCTTCCTACAAAATGGAAGTCCTGATAAAGATAGAGGAATAGCAGGGGAATCAGGAGTATGGAAGAAACTGCTGTCGTTGCTGACACCACACCCTCATCTACTTAAACAGCTTCGGGAAGGAAACTGCTAGAAGCTTGTTAAAGAGTTTCCAAATGTGTGTCTGTAAATGACTCTCTCTAATCATGGCTGAATAAACCAAACGCAGCAAATGAGCTGGTGACAGGCACAAAAGTCACATGAGTGTTTTGAATCGTATATGCTGAGTGGATAATAACCCATGTCAGGGCCATGGGGTCTTTTGAAGGTTAAAATCCTAAATTTGATAGAGTCCTTTAGATAGAGAGACATAAGCACATATGGGAAAACAAAAGAGGAAAATGGAAGGGAGAAGGGCCGCCGAAACGCACGGTCAGATAGGAGAAGAAGCAGGAGATGAGGGGACCTCGATTTTCCGCCTTTGCCAGCCACTAACTGGCTTTGTGTCCTTGGGCAAGACAGTCACCACACCGACGTCCCTCTCCACACGTGAGATACAGGAGGGTGGCTTGAGGCAGCCTGCCAGAAGTGTGATTTTAACTGTGATAGATTTAGAGAATCCATCGCAATCTCTTGCGCCATCTCCAGCGTGCGGTCTTTCTGGGATGTCGAACACAAAGAGGTTTGGGCGCAGGTACAGATCCATTCTCTACGTAAAGAGAGACGTTTTGAGAGGCGTGTCATTACCAGAAAGTACTCTCAAGAAGGATGAAATTTAGGATTAATTAAGGGGGCCTTTTGGAATATTAGCAATAGAGTTTAGAGGGCAGGTTACGAGACATTTAAAAGAATGACCTTTGCTAATCAGTGCTCAACACATAACATCTAGGCCTCCCAAGGAATAGAAACCAAGATAGCAGAGACAGACAGTTGTGGAAGTTTAGGGCTTTGAGGATGGGTCCAGGCTGCGTGTTTAAAGATTCTATAGACACAACGCTAAGGAAGGGTCTCAGCGGCCATGTAGGGAGGCCCACTCGCTTTCTCCGTGAAGAAATGGATGTAGAGAAAGGAGGTCCTTGCACTCAGACCCACAGCAACATGTTACTTGAGTGTACCAGGGAAACTGAGGCACCTTGGCTTCAGTCAGTGTGGTTTCTCGCACATATTTGGGTCTCGAGTGCCCAGCTTAAGAGAATGCTCTTTGTTCTTGCGTTACTTTCCGAGTCCCACGTACCCACTGTAGCCTCCTGGGAGGTGATCATTTTTAGGTTTGATCTTTCAGGAGTTTTATGTCTGAATTTGGGGAATATTGGGGTTTTCATTTTCTTCAAAAATATTTATGACCTATGTATTCGCTTTAAAATTATTTAATTATCAGGGGCACCTGGGTGGCTCAGTCAGTTATGCATCTCCCTTCTGCTTAGGTCATAGTTCCAGGGTCCTGGGATCAAGCCCCGCGTCCAGCTCCCTGCTCAGTGGGGAGTCTGCTTCTCTCTCTCCCTCTGCCCCTCCCCACCTCATACTCTGTCTCCCTCTCTCTCTCTCGCTTGTTCTCTCTCTCGCTCTCAAATAAAATCTTTAAAAAAATAATAAAATTATTTAATTATGAGAAATATAATCATTAATACTTGTGTGTTTCCCCCTTAAGGAAATGGTTGCTGCAAAAACATCTCAGCTCTTGAGACCGCAAACTTGCCCTTCCACAAAGGCCAGCCCACCCATCTACGCGGACAATAACTGTAGTTCTGCCTCCTCAGAAAGAGAGGGGTAGCTGACTCCTGTGTATAAGAGCTATTTTTTTCTACAGGTTTTCCTTTGTTATCAAAAATACAGTCATTTCTTCTCCTGTAGACCTTCTCATTGGGTGGAGGGCATAGAATAAGGCTGGCTAAACATTTTCTCAGGATGGTAAAGAGCTCTCTGGAATTGCTGTCTTCATGCAGAGAAGCACTCAGTCTGTGGTACACAGCTGTCTTTGGACATTTGTTGCAATTTCGAGTGTCTATGTATAAACTCTGCCAGCAGACTCGAGAGAAACAAAGGCTAAGGAGACTAACTTAGAACAAGACTAGTTGTTCGACTCAAGAAATTTAAGTAAAATGCACGTTCAACAAAATTGTTAAGCAAAGATCATAAATAGAAAACATTTCATTTATATCTTTCCCAGTAAGAGTTCATGGGTTCTAAAGACACTCTATATAATAAGGTATGGTATTGGGACAGGGATGGGGCAGGGGTAGACAGGAGTAAGGGAACCAGTTTCTATTCCTTATTAGTCATGGGACTAGGTCTGAGTTTTGTTGTGGTTGTTGTTGTTTTATGGTGTTGGAAAATAAAATTGCAGTCTGTTACACTGAGAACTGCCTCTCCACCTTCAAGGTAGTGTCACTACGCCCCGAGGGTCCTCTCGGGTCCATGAGGGCTGATACCCCCTCCTGCATGTCAAGTGATAGAGGAATAAAGAAGTTGCCCTCTACAGAGGTACCATGGTCCTCTGTCCTTCTCTAGAAGACTTTAATAAAGTAACTGAATCAAACGAAATTTGATCAGATGTGTATGGTTCAGCCTTCTTGCTTTGCCCCTTAACAATTTATTGAGGTGTTTCTACCCATGGTCTGTTTTATTAAATGATATTTGAAGTGTTCCACTCTCTGAGAAAATGTGGTTTATGTCTTTGGCATACATTTACATAATCTTGTTAAGGAAATCTCTCCAGCTTCAACTATCCCAATAAAAAATCTTATCTCTGGTAGAAGAAAGACTGTTTTCTCCAAAGGGAGCAAGAAACAAATATGGAGTCCAGACACATTTTGAGAAACTAAGGCTGTAATTATAGTTATATTTTTATGTTATGTATTTGAAGTTTGTTAAAAGAGATGGATGAGAAGTAATTGTTATGTGTGGAGGGTACAGTCACGTAAGAAAAGAATGCTGTAGCTAATGTTTTTTAAATGTGGGTTTTGAAAATAATTTTTTATTTGTTGCCTTGGAAAATATTTCTACATTAAAAAAAAAAAATCACTGAGGGTGATAAATCACCAGCAATCTCTCAGCTCCCCACCAGAGCCATCAAATTAAGGGTTAACCTCTCAGGATTGCCCCGAATTAATCAGAAGCTAAGCCAGGGGCAGGCTGGGCAAGGGGCAGGGAATTGGCAGAGCTCGACCCTCCCCCGCCCCGCCCCCAAGAGGCTTTGCCGCACAACAGTGCAACCCACTGTGGCGTGGCCACGCAGAGAACGCAGACCTTTACACAAAGAAAGGAGCCTTGACAGGGCTCCCAGGGCTGCTCTCTCGGGCAGCCCTGTGCACAGAAAGCACATCCTGATCCCGCAAGAGCCCAGGGTTCCTGCTTAACATGCGCCAGTCCTCCATTTTCAGAGGACCAAGATAAGGAGTTGTGTTCTATAGAGTAGGGTCTTTTATTCAGTCCAGATTTAACCATAAATATATGTTCATCTTTCTTTGCTCACTTAGGAGGCAGTCTGTGATCAGCCTCTAGGTCATCTTCATTAAGATCTCTGGTTTGGTTCTGCTCTTTAGATAAAGAGGACGCTGCAGGTGGATGACCCAGTGCTTGGTGAATGCAGACTCCCAGGCCCCTCCCCAGATTTAAAGAATCCACCATTTTGGGGGGAGAGGGGCCTTGGAATCCACCTTATCAATAAGCTCTTCAGGTAATTCTTGTGCACAAATTGAAGAACCACCAACCCTAGAGTTGTGTTTGTTTCTTTGTTTTTAACATGAATCCCTGATACCAGCATTAGGTGTTTGGGGCTTTCTAATTTAAAGGACAAATGTATGTTTTTCCTCTTGTACCAGACCCATTTAATTGTTTGTGTTACTTGCGTGAGTTGACTTTATAACTGGAGGAATGCTCATACGTAGGCTTATATAGGAGTCTTTTCCTTCAGGACCTTAGAATCTCCATGAGAGTAGAGAAATTAGCCCCAGCTTCCTCCCTTCCTCTGCTTTCCGTGGTCAGAAATGCCCTTGACCTTTCCAGACTGTCCACTTCCTGAACCCACTTCACGAAGTCTTTTTAGGAGTCCGAGCAAGCATCTGACCAGCTGTGCTCCAGTTATACCCCTCCTCCCCCTCACCTCACTGCCATTCAAACCAAATGGAGTCCCTGAGAACTAACACTTGCTAACCGTAGCCCTTTTATCCAAGGACCGGCTCCTGCCAGGTTCCTCTGTCTTAACTTTGGCCAGGATGCTTCCCAGGTACCAAGCCTCCCCTCCTCCCTTCTTTGCCGCCAGAGCCGCCCTTAAGTTGAGCCCATCTGAGACCTTCCCTAAGTTGTTGCTAGTTCTCTAGCCTAGCGTGCTGAATCCGGTGCCCAGTATTGAAGGTCCCTGATCTTAGAGGAGTTCTTGGGGACAAACTCCCAGAAAGCCTCCCACCACTCTGTGGTTCCTGAGCTGATGGCCATCTAGTTGATGAGGACATTCCAAGACCACTTCTCCTGTTGCATCCTGCTTGGGGCCCTGAAAAAGGTCTGCATTTTCACTCCCCTCCCCGCCACCCCCTCGTTTTCCCCTGAATTTCACCTCCCCGCAAATCTCACCTCTGCCTTGAGAAGTTCCACCTTTTCCCTTGTCTGCCTTTTCTCATCCTCAGTTGCTCAAGTCCCATTGTGAATTATGACAAAGCCTACTAGAGTAGAATCGGTTTCTAGAAATATAATCTGAGATCCTGGAAAAGGGAGGGAAATGGCCTTCTGCTGTTCTTCTGCCTTCACAGGGTCCAACAGCACCTTCTTCAGCACCTCCTATGAGCCCTCTTCTCTGTAGAGCTCACCTCTCTGGACAAGTACTTGGTCTCAGCTAAGCTTTTTTCTTGCTGTCTTGTTTTTTGTTTTGTTTTTCTGAGGGCCTTGTGCAAAGACTAAGGTGGCAGGAGTCAGGCAGACAGGGACAGAGAGACCTATTCAAGCCGATTCTCCAGCCCATGAATATGGTCTAAATCTGGGAAACCCAAGCCCTAAAAACTTGCAGGAAGTCATTTATATGAGGTTGATATCCTCACGCTGGTTTAGATTAAGTTGTTATGCTGTAGGCTAGATGTTTAGGTTCAGAAGACCTGGCTAAGCCTTTATCTTTCAGCAGGTTGGGGGCCACCTCAAAGCCCCCATCACTTAAAAATAATTAGCTGATTTTCCCACCTGAGCTAGTGATTTGATGATCTGTATGCTAAACCAGACTTCTACAGGGGAATAAAAGAGAAAAGACCAGAGTGCCAGAAGGAAGCTTAATTTTTAAGGTAAAGTTGGATTCCCTTAAAGGACAAGTGAAAAATCTCTGAGGATGCTCTAAACCCAGGGAATCCATAGTTTTCTCATGCCTGCAGCTTTTTTTGCTCCTATTTGCCTAGCCCTGTTCTGTACTCTACATTATATGTGGAAAATAATGCACATAATACTTAGCATTTCCTTTTGATAAAGTAAACGTTTCATATTACTAGTACTGAAATTTATTCCTAAAAGAATGGAGAATAGCTTCCAGATGTATTTTTCTGTCACGGACTTTCTTTCCTTAAGTATTGACAGAGGGGAGGTTTTATCAAGGTCTTTGTGATGGGCTTGTTTATAATGAGAAGATATTAGTGGAGCACATCTAAGTGTTTATCACTAACAGATGACTGAAAAGAGCATATGGCAGGAAGAGAAATATATATTTGTCTAAGAAACGTGGCTTGTTAACACTCCCACACTCATCCTAAACTCTGTGGACATGTACTTACGGCATCATGCGCATCCGCTGGGTGTATCAGAAGAAAAAGAAAAGTCAAGTCATGATTCCTTCAATATGGGACTGTCAGATAATGCTAATTGGGACATTTTTATCAAAGCTGGTAGGATTGCAACTCAGAAACCCTGCGCATTCTGCTTCACTGTGGCTGGCATCTGGGCAGTGCTGTGTAAGGGGTTTGGAAAAATACAGGCTTTAGCATTTTTGTAGAGAGCTCTTTATGATAAAACAAGAACAATGAAAGGAAGAGTGAGGATTGAGCTCTTATTTAAAGTTGAGCTCAGGGGCAAAGAATCTCTTAGTTCAGAAATCTCTTTTGAAGAATGTCTGTAGATTAGATTTAAGAGCAGACTAAGATGAACCTTTAGAACACAGAGGCAGTTTTTACCTGGCATTGGCCAAAATCAAAACATTGTTTCAGCTCTGATATGACCCATAAAACCCTATTGATTAATTCTCATCACTCTATATTTTCTCCATTGGTAATTCCATTTACCTCCTTGGTTTTAACTACCACGGGCCGGGGGGGGGGGGGACCACCTTCCAAAACTATTCCTTTAACTATCATCTCTTATGTGTCCAACCCCTTTTTCCAGCTCTCCCCAGGAGACCTTGTCCAGGACCTCTCCAAGCTGCTCAGATACAAAATGTCCACCGGAAATCTGTTTTGTCCCTCTGTCAGCAATTCTTCCATTCAGTCTATCATCATCATCATCATCATCCCATGAAACAGGCACAAAATCATGGTGCTTCTCCCCAGGTCCCATTATTGCTAATTTCTACGGCTTCCACCTGCCATTTTGGCCCATCTCTATCTCGTCTCCTGCTCGTACCAACTGAAGTGCTCCTGGAGCCCTGGGCTTTCCTGATGGATTCCCTTTTATTTGTTCTAGCCCTTTTCCCTATCTGGGAACCCCTTTCACCATTCTATAATCCTATCTATGTCAACAACTTATTCTAATGCCAGTTTAACATAACCTTCCTGATCCATTCTCTCAAAAGTATTCCCTACCTATCCTGAACTCTCCAAGATTTTACTCTATATCTTTCTTATGGTGCACACTTGGAACTTAACTGAAATAATATTTGTGAGCATATACACTGTATATCAGGCATATATGTAGACACTTTATATACATTTTAACTTAATCCTTTCAGCAGCCCCGTAAGACCTAGAAAGGCCCCTGCCCCTGGAGATCCGCATTCTACTGGTCTTGGGTACAGCTTGGACATGGGGACTTTTTTTTGAAAGTATGTGCCACACCCAGCTTGAAGCCCACACCCAGGGCTCGAATTCATGACTCTGAGATCAGGACTTGAAATGAGATCAAGAGTCAGTCACTTAACTAAGCCCCCCAGGTTCCCCCGGACATGGGGACTTTTAAGTACTCCCGGGGTAATTCCAATGTATAACATGGTTGAGAATCGCTGGTCTAACGCCAAACTCATGAGCAGGACATTCTCCAATAGTAGGTATCACCTTTGAAGCTTTAAAGAACAAACAAATGATAGACCCCAGCCCCGTCCTACCAGATTAGAATATCTAGGAGACAGAGTCTAGGAATCCACATGATGATAAAGCTTCACAGGTTATTCTGTCACATAACCAGGATGGAGAACCACCGTCTTTGTCAGACACTGTATCATCTTCCCATAGTCCTATATTACAAGTAATTATGCATGTCTCCTCCCACTGTGTGATCTGTAAACTCTTTGAGGACAGGTTTACATTCGAGTCACTGTGGTCTGCTCCCTCGCACCTAGCAAGGTCCCTTGTGCATAGTAGGTTTTAGAAACTAAAGCACCAATATTATGTCCTTTGATGAAGAAAACAAAGATAACTTTTTAAGAAAACAAAGATACCTTTACACAGTACTTCTTCTATGCTGAGTTTTTACATTTCGGTTCTCTGAGCATCATATTTGCATGTGTGTAGAGTGCCAGGGCTAGAACTTGAACTCAGCTCTTCTGACAATACTCTGGCCTCTACACCTAGGCCTTCAAAGCAACTACAAAGTGAAAAACTCGACTCTCTGTGTGTTTGCATACCTGCTGTCAGATGTGTTTCTAAAATTTGAACATAACCTGTCACGTGGGGAAAAAAGTCTGTTTGCATTATGAAATGGATTTGGAAAAATACATTAATTTCAACCCAAAAATTAAACATGGAACTAAATAGATGGCCCCTTTCCTCTCATCAATCTCAACCTCCCTCACCTCCAGAGGTACCTACAAGTAGACAAACATACCCTTTGACATTTCTTGACGGTTCAGTTACTGCGTTAGGGTTTTTTTTCCCCTTCATCTTAGTTTGTACTACTTCTCAAAGATTTTCAAATAACCTGAGTTTCTGGTTATAATTGAAATCTTTTTAGAAGATTCATATACAGGGCGCCTGTGTGGTTCAGTCGTTAAGCGTCTGCCTTCGGCTCAGGTCATGATCCCAGGGCCCTGGGATCGAGCCCCGCATCGGGCTCCCTGCTCCATGGGAGGCCTGCTTCTCCCTCTCCCACTCCCCCTGCTTGTGTTCCCTTTCTCGCTGTGTTTCTCTCTGTCAAATAAATAAATAAAATCTTTAAAAAAATAAAATAAAATAAAATAAAAAGATTCCTATACAGTTTACTTAAGGTAGTAAATTGACATCTGGTATAAACTTGTGATGTTTCACTCAATATGAATATGAATATGCACATAAACATAACAAAGTTGAAATGAAACTCAAACAACATCTAGAAACCTGGATTCTAGGCTCTTTTTGCCATTTCTGAGCTAGGTGACTCTGGGAAAGGAATGAACTTTCCAGAAGCCTCTTTTCCACCTAAAAAAATGAAAGGGAGAAGGACCTAAGATAGACCTCCCAAATTTTCTTCCAAATTTGAAAGTTTATGATCCCTTAAAATAAGAAGAATTAATTTATTAAGGCTTTTGGTCAAGATTAAATTAGTCATCGATCCTGATCCACTACTCAGGTGATATTTTAAAGGGCAAACAGAATTATTATGAAATTTGGACACTTCTTCACAAGGTAGAAAGTGTTCACCTCCATTATCTCTTTTCATTTTCATAACATACCTGCAGAACACTCCTTATTATCCCCATTTCACAGAAAAGAAAATTGAGATGCAGACGGTTGAGTGACTTGCCTTGGGTAACAAAATCAGAAAATAACAAATCTAGACCCCTAGGGAACCCAACTTTTGACTTCCTTCAGCACCTCGATGGCCACAGGCAATGCTGGAGAAGGGGGCCCAGGTAAATCTGACATGCAGACAGCTCCCCCCAGTAGCCTCTGTGCCTTCCCAAAATGCTTTCTAGCCCAGAAGCCCATAAGTTGCTTTGGAATAGAATACCAGTGAGGATTTACTTATCATCTCATTTCTGAGTGCATATTTTCTTGAGCATTTATAGATCTGTTTTTCCAAGAAGCTGAGAGTTCCTGACAAAACACGACAGATAATGATAAATGAGCATCTATGTTAGCCTAGCTGGGAGGAGGCCGAGGGACTGTTAACACCCCTCCTGTGAAGTTAATCCCATTTCTTTTAGCCATTTCTTTATTAGTTAATGAGGTCTTACAAAAATGTGTGTCTGTGATGGTGTTTTAGCATCCTTGCCTCTAGGAACATTCTCAAATATTCATAAAGTCGCTCCTCTGACCAAAGCCTAAAGCAAAGGTGCATTAAGTAATGAATTTTAGTCAACTTCAAATGTGGGTGGTCACAAAGCTGCTCCTGAAATATCCCCTCAATAATCCTCCTCATTGGTATCTCCAGATCTGCAGCACTGGGTGCAAATGTGAAGGGGAACTGGGAAAAATGGAATTATTTAGGACACCAGGACTCCGAAGGGCAGCCCCCTAAACTCTGATCCTGCCTCTTGACTGACAGCAGTGTGGCTTGCTTTTGGAAAACTGAATAACTTAAGGGAAACAGAAACAAAATGAAAAAGGAATTACCAGTCAAGCCCCTGGGAAGGAGAGCAGAGGCTCATTGTTATTGCTCCTGGGAGGCCAGAGACCCACTTCCCACTTGAGTTCCTTATGGCAAAGAGGGAAGCATCGAAAGATGGCTTGATGCTCAGTGGTGCATTTTTGGAGAGGCAAACCAAAGGCAGAAACTTGGTTAACTACTAAACCAAGCTCCCTGGTACGGTGAATCACAGTGATTACGTCTACAACCTAGTTTTGGAGGGTCCTCCACCCCATAGCACAATCCTAGGAACACAGCTGGAGTGCACGTGCACGCGTGCATCTCTAACACCCTCCTCCCCTGACTCATCCACACACACGATTTCCATCATCTCAAAGTGCACGCAATCCTTGATGCTTTTCCACCCTTTTATGATTTTGTTTCCTCAAAACATCACTTCAGGAAGTTGACATTATAGCTGGCCTCCTATGTGTAGTTTACAAGCAAAGGGACTTTTTCAAAGGGCGTCTGTAAAAATACCATTTCAAATGTGTGAGGAAGATGAAGCACTTCTGTCTGGTTCTGGATGGCTTGGACTATCTACGGTATACTTTTCCTAAGAAACGGAAAATAACAGCCCAGCATTCTCCCGCCTGTTTCTGCACAGGTAACCAGAATAAGCCACCAAAATGGTGCAGGTTTCCTGCTCCTACTTTCGAAGGAGCTCGAGGAACAAATGATAAGACCAAAGCCTTCTAACCTTCAACCCCCTAGGGCAGAGCAATAAATCACAATAGTACTGGTAGCTCAGGGCTTTCTGACACAGAATGTCTATGCTCAGAAGGGCCCATCCATGTCATTGTCACTAAGACTTGTATTCATTGGAGTCTCTTGGCCTTTTTACGTGATCAGCACCCACCCACCCACGCAGCCATTGAAGGAAAGCTCTGGGCCATAATTCTGAAAGGAGGTGGCCATGGAATCCATTCAGTACAGATGTGGTGACAGACAGACATCATCCATTAACAAAGGCAGATAAATGCAAACATTTTCTTTTCTAGCTCATTGCTCAACTTCCTGGTCATTTTAACCAGTTACACACTTACTCACAATGTTAAGAAAAAAAGAAAAGAAAAGAAAAGAGGGAGAAAAACAGGGAAGGGAAAGAAAAAGTCCTGAAAATAGCAATTGCACAGTAATAATGCTGCTTTGAGTAAAGCTCAGCCCATACTATTATTTCTCTCTTGTCCCTGCCGTGGGGACATTGAGGGCACTTTGACAGCCATTACGATTACAGAAGATACAAGCTAGTGTTGGTTGTTCCAGATGTAATTTTACAATTTCTCGAAAGAAATACTGTTACGTCCCAGATGCAAATTTGACTGTGTCCTGTCCTTAATGTTGTGTTACAGGTGATTCACGTAACAGGCCGGCTACGACTGAGGGTGGCCCTATCCCACGGGAGGACCGTTCCCAGCCAAATCATGGGTCTTGTGGTTGTGGCTCACGCCCTGCCTCCCCCTACGATCAATGAAGTCAGAATTGACTGCCATATGTTCGTCACTCGAGTAAATATGGACCTCAATATCATTTACTGTGAAAATAGGTACTTTGTTTTTGTTCTCATCTCCTCTGTTGTCTGTTACACATTGGTGAAGCCTGGTGTTTGCAGCAGTCTGAAGGATTTTACTCTCCCAGTGAGGCTCATTATAAATCCTGATCTTATTTTTAATGGCTGCTTGGACTGACACCAAACATGCTTTTTATTTAAAATTTACATTGCTGCCCTGATTTACATTAGGGACGACAATGGAAAGGATTGGGGTACCCGGACATCCGTATGCTGCAAGTAAGACCCGTTTTGGCCGAGAAACCAAGGAGAGAGCCCGGCTGAGACGTTCTTGGCCAAATTATGCCATAGAAGGCGTCTCCTGTTGCCTCAGTCAGGCCCACTTCCTGACTACTGTACGGGCCCAGCCTCACAGTGGCCAGTGTTCATATAGGCATTCAGCACATTGCCTTAGCTGCTTGCCGGGCTGCTAGAACACCTTACTACGGACTGGGTGGCTTAAACAACAGACGTCTATTTCCACATGCCTGGAGACTAGGAAGCCCAAGAGGAGGGCACAAGCTAATTAGGTTCCTAGCGAGAGCCCACTTCCTGGTTGCAGATAGGGGTCTTCTTGCTGGGTCTTCACATAGGGGAGAGCGAGAGCGCTGGTCCCTCCCTCCTCGCATGAGAACGCTAATCCCATCATGGGTACTCCCTCCCCATGACCTCATCTACACCTAATTACCTCCCAAAGGCCCCACCCCCTAATACTATCACATTGGGGGTAAACGCTTCACTATATGAATGTGGTGGTGGGAGGGACACGTTCAGGCCACAACACACGTAGGAAAAAAATAAATAAAATGAGAATTTGAGGCCCCCAGAGGGAAAAGGATGAAAAATCTGCAAAACTATTAAATAAAACTTTGTAATCCTGAGGATTCTGCTTTTATAAATTAAAAAAAAAAAAAAGACTCTTCATATAAATGACTTGACAGTCCTTCCTTAACACTGAGCTGTGGATAAAAGGACTTTTTAACCTCTGGTTTAAAAGTTCACTTTTTCCATTAAGCACAAAGCAAGGGACAAGGAAATGGGACAGTGCCCCCTCAGACCTTTCACCCACAAGTCACCAGCCCATCATCAGACGGATTTGAAGAAGAGAGAATCACGGGGCATGGGGAGAAGAGGGATGGGGGACTGTACACGTGTCGGCCGTGGGAAGGAAGGTATCATCCATCTGCTGGTGCCACAGGCAGAATCACTGAGGCAGTTTTGAGAGGGTGCTTTTGTGGCACAGATTATGGTCAGGCATGAAGGCAGCGTATGTTCACCGAGCCCTGGTAGTGCCTTCAGAGGCCACATGAAAGAGCAGAATGGTCAAGCGGCTCGGGTAATTGACTTCTCCGGGGCCTAGCCAAGAGGAAGACAGCCGTCATCTGCGTTCAGTCCACTGGGAAGCACTGAGGATGTTGAGACCAAGTTAGAAATGCCTACCATTTCCGGGCAGGAGTGGATCCAGAGGAAAGAATTCACCAGGAGAAAAAGATACCCACCTGAGCTATTAGTGTTCCGTGGGGTAGAAGATACCATGAACCCGTCACTCTTACCTAATAAGTAACTCTAAATCTATTTTTTCAAGTTTTGTTGGCATTTCTTAAATTTTTTTAGAAAACTGACTGTGTACTTGGTTGTGTGTAAAGTATTCTGGAATGGCAAAAGAATATCAGGAAAGACAGCCAAAGTGATTAGCTAGGGTTAGCAAGTAATAAGAAAGACGGTTAGCATTTGTTGAACACTTACTACACACTCGGCAATGTGCAGAGCTCATCATTTACATCATCTCCTTTAAGCTTCAAGACAGTTCTGTGAGATGAGTGTTGCCACTGCCCCCCACACCCTCAGGCAATTTCAGTTTAGAGAGAGGGTAAGTGGTATGCCCAAGGTCACAATTTGAACTTGAAATGTGCCAGATTTTAAAAATCAGGCATTTGGGGGCGCCTGCGTGGCTCAGTCGTTAAGCGTCTGCCTTCGGCTCAGGTCATGATCTCAGGGTCCTGGGATCGAGCCCCACATCGGGCTCCCCGCTCGGCGGGAAGCCTGCTTCTCCCTCTCCCACTCCCCCCTGCTTGTGTTCCCTCTCTTGCTCTCTCTCTGTCAAATAAATAAATAAAATCTTAAATAAATAAATAATAAAATAAAAATCAGGCATTTAGCTACACGTGGCCCTTCCTGCATTCCTTGCCACTTTTTTCCTAGAGAAGTCAGGCTAAGTGGTAAGGAAGCAGTCAGACCAACCACTGAAGGGGACCTCTCATATCTATGCATCCATTAAAGAACACAATTCTAGCCCACAAAGCTGTTTATTCTGATGAAAAACACAGACTGCTGGAGATGGAGCTCCAACCCAGGGAGGCAGCTAGAAAGTCTGATGACCTATGGCTTTACCTCTTTGAAAACATATGTAGGGCTCCCTTGATTTAGATTTACCACCATCACTCCCTCCGGAAAAACAGAGCCTCATCTGATTTACCTGCTCCCGGTGACTGTCCCATCCCAAAACCCTCACTTAATTTTCATTCCTGTGATCACAGATTGATTAATTCTGCTTCACGGACCTGAGTGCCTTATGGTGCCACTCCAATAATTGAGATCATTTTCTGTGACCCACTTTAAGCTTTTTCTCTTCCCTTAAAAAAAAAAAAAAAAAAAAACCTGTTTTCCACAACCCCTTATTAGCCAATACAATACAGCATTATTTCCCAGCTGAAGATGACAGAAGTTATTCTAAAAGGACCTGTGTTAAAAGTAACTGCTTATTTGATCTGAGGAAAAAGCCTACCTTGTGTGCCAGGCACTGTGCTACGTTCATTTCATTTCATTCATTAATCCCCTCACCAACCTCTTAAGTTGTTTTTACAGATAAAGGAACTGAGGCTCGGAGTACAAGGTGCCATCAGGATTCTGATCCTGCTATAGGTCATCAGACTGGTCTGGGGCTTTCTACACATATATTAAGAGGTCTCCGGACACCGAGCAGGTCACATTTGCCACAGTAACAGGCTCCAGTACATAGGAATGCTTCAGATGTTTTGAAGGATTTCATTCCAATAAAGCATAAACTAAAGAACATCTTCCCTAAAGTAGGATTGGCTTTTTCCCAGAGTCTATTATTTAATTAGGGAATTGCTAACTAGAAACGCAAGCCCTCTCCTGGACTCTGCAGACCATTCTTCTTCTCTGCATTCCCTAGGATGGCCAAGGACAAAGCTGACACCAGATGCTTTCAGGGGAGCTGGTAAATTTCAGAAACACCAATGAGGGCCTTCTGATGACATCCTGGTCTACTCATTTGCAGAAAGGGGGTGGAAACTGTGCTTGGAAAGCAGCAAATAGTTTTAGGAAAACACCAACGAATCTGCTCTGTACCAGAAAACCATGGGGTTATAAAACTCTTTATATTGCCCCATTTTTGTCTCGACTTACCAAGAATTCTAGTTTGGCCAAAAATCTCATTTAATATTTAATATTAGACATTGAGAAATTCACTCCTTGGGTAATATAATTTAATTATATTCCACATTATTCTGGTTTGGTTTATTTCCCTGCCTTGGAGGTCAGATTGAACTCTCCAACCGTGGTCTCATAGGTTTCTGAAACATGTCATTTCTAAAGATTCACTTCCTATTTGGAGATATCATAAGCCCTAAAAGATAAAAAGCATGGGAACGGTAAAGAGAATATATTAAACAAAAGATATATCCTGGGCGCCTGGGTGGCTCAGTCGGTTAAGCGACTGCCTTCGGCTCAGGTCATGATCCTGGAGTCCCGGGATCGAGTCCCACATCGGGCTCCCTGCTCGGCAGGGAGTCTGCTTCTCCCTCTGACCCTCTTCCCTCTCGTGCTCTCTCTCAAATAAATAAATAAACTCTTTAAAAAAAACAAAACAAAACAAAAGATATATCCTATTTTGGACCCCCCCAAAACCAATCTGTAGCTGGACAGGGAGGAGGGTAATGAGCATGTTGACGTCTTTGTGTAAATCGGGCAGATTCCCCCAACATGTTTTCCAATTTCTGTTCTATTTTTCTGTGCTCCTGCCCGAGGACATTGACGTCTGGACAATCAATGACACAGGCTTACACACACGTACTGCCGGGCACAAGCCTGCAAGAGCTGCTGAAGTGGTTTAAAAGTTTCTGTGTGGAATCCACCACAAAGTACCAGTTAAAAGGGCCAGGAGTGAAAGCCGAGCTCCCAAATGACTAAGACTGAAAAAGATAATACCCCCAGGCATCTGTATGTCTCAGCATTTAAATTATATCCCTTGAATGCCAATTTGGACGTTGTGCCAAGAAGCAGTTGAAGCCCTTTTTCATGGAAATACCCAATAGAAGACCAATCTGTTTAAATGAAAGGTGTCTCTAATCATTTGGTATCAACATAACATGTTTTTATTTTATTATGTAACCTTGCATTATCTTGGCCTCTAATGAGGATCTTGCATTGTTACTGATTCACCATAATTTCATGGAATTATGTTGTCCAAATGTGTATTCTGATGCCAAAAAAAAAAGAAAAGGAAAGGAAAACCTGTCTTATTATTTACACACGGTTGCTGGATCTAGCACATTTCCTACGTTGGGGAAAGTCTGATATCGGTTAAAGAAATGATCTTCTCTGTCCGTAAAGGGCTTTCCCGCAAAGCGCCACCTCCTGACGGGTACCCCCAGGATAATGAAAACTGTAAGGAGACTTGTTTCTCAGTCATTTAACAGTTTCTCTACTCCCCCCTTCCCCTTCTGAATTCCAGCCTGTGTTCTTCTCTCTGCAGGATCAGTGATTATATGGATCTGACCCCTGTAGACATTGTAGGGAAGAGATGCTACCACTTCATCCACGCTGAAGATGTCGAGGGCATCAGGCACAGTCACTTGGACCGTAAGTACTTCCCGTGCGTGGGAACAGTCAGGCTGGGGTCATCTCTCTCTGAGGCTTGTTTGGTTGCAGTGCTGATTTTTTTCCTTCCTGTCTCGTGCATACATTTGAGATGACTGTCAGCGTGCCGGGAGAAAAAGTGAGACGGAAATCACTTCAACTCGTGTTGGAGTTAGATCGCAAGTTGGAACTCAGGCCCGGAAAAACTGCTGGATCTTTAGGCCCTCGGCCGGGATTCTGTGGTCTCTTGTGCTCTCTCTCCCATGAAGTGATGGGGGAAATTTGCCTTAAGTGCCTTCTTGACCCTTTCATTTTCTAGAGAGCGAGCTCCACTCTGAAATTTGTGGCCTCTGTGTCAAGATATATGTGGGAGAAGACAAGTTCAAATAGACCAGAGCCTATAGCCATTCCTACTTGACTGACTGCACAGCTGGGGCCAGGGGGAAGCCAGGGCACAGGGCCAGAGCAGATCCGCTCTCAAAGGCAGCATCTCTTCACTGTATTTCTGGAAAGGGGGTTATTCCGAGGAAGAGATACCACCATCTCCTGACTCCCGGGAGGGAGAGAGACTCATCTCAGCTCTTTGAGTCTGATTCCCAGCTCCTGACTCACAAGCTGACCTCCGAGGCACCTTTTTTGGCAGGAGGCACTGGTGTGCAGAACCCTCTTAGGAAGAGGCTGCCCCTTTTCCAACCGGAGGTCCTTTTGATGACCGATCAGTAGACTCTTCTTCCTAAAAGATGAGGGCCCGACGTGCTCATCTTCCTAGAAGGTTCTAAACCCGGTTCTGAACTCTGGTTTTAAATACATGCGAGGTGCCACAAATGAGAGACTACAGCTTGACGGTCAAGTTTTCCTGTAGCACCACTAGCCAGGTGCCCTCTGTATTTACTTCCTCTCCCCTTTCTTGCCGAGCCCGAGGAGAGCCCTCTCAGGTCTTTCCTGCTCTTTGCAGGTGTTTGCTCGTTTTAAACACACATCTTCAACAGCATAATGCCAAGACAGTCAGCCAGGCAGAGTCTCAACATGTGAGCATCTTGTACTGTTTTTTAACCCTGCATTAGCACCACTGACATGGGACCAAGTTCAGTGTCAAATTCTGTATATATCATGTCTGTGGGAAAAGCCTGCCTGTGAGGCTGCTCTCTAGCAAACTCTACTCCTAACACGGAGCGCATGCCTTAGTATTGCACACGAGGGACTTAGGGAACACACTTGTTGCTAAGAATGAATGGGTGTTGTACATCGCAGAAGCAGATGGCTCTTCAATTAATTGGGGGGGAAATGATGCTGTTTCCTGAAAAGAAACATCAGGGTCTTTGTAGCTGGGAATTTAGAGAAGATGGAGGAAAAATCGGGATCTTTGGAGGAAGCTCTGAATATATTTTTGGACCAATATATGCCAGAGATCCAGGCTTTAAAAATGAGTATATTATCTTTAGGACACTGTCACGGACCATGTGTGTGGGGAGAGAAGGGTGCTTTTTCATTTTGGAATCTTAATTGAGGTCTAACTTCAGAAACCCGGTGCTGACAAAAAAGAACTATGTCATCTTCAGTTATTACTTGGAAAACGTCATGCTATCTCTCTGGGATTTGATTTACAGCTTGAAGAAACACAATTCCTCAGGAACAGTGAGCTAGGGCAGTTCATTTCTTCCCATGAAGCAAAGGTCTCCAACAAATATGTTTGATGCCATTCTTTCCGATCTACTTTTATCTCATTTTCAGTAACCAGAATAATTTGAGAGTGCTGAAAATAAACAACTCTGCCATTCACTATTGTGCTAGTCGCCTAATTTTTCTGGTATTGTGCCAACTAATAAACAGAGAAGGTATGCTTTTAAATTCTGTGATTTTTTTTCATTACTTGATATTGACATACTGGCTATTGCTTTATGATTTAGCCTCCTAACAATGATTGAGTTCGCTCTTTCAACTCATACACACGACTTCTAATTTTAAGTTCTTTTAATAACCTCAAACACATGAAAAACAAATAAAATGAGCTGATAATTCTGCACAGTAAAATACACTTCACATATTTAGCTCTCATGCTGTGGAATAACTCCACAATGTCAAGTAGCACACAATTAGTAAAGCTGTAGGGGGAGGAAAAGGAGGGTTTTGATCCTGAAGAATTTTGATCCTAATCAGATTGAAATTTCAACGTTCTTGTAGTGCTTAATATCTTCAATCACACACACACACACACACACACACAATCAAACTGATGCCAAAGTCAGGTTTTGCATTCTGTGACTGAAATAAAATGCTAAAATATACAAATGCATCTCGCTTTGTACAATAAACATTAACATCATTATAAAGTAAGATTGAGTCTAAAATTGTGTGATGGAATGTCTGATGTTTACCTAATTCTCAAACCAAAGCCAGCCCAGTAACAAAATGACAGAGCATGTAATAAGTCTTGGTTGTGTAAACACTGGAAGAAAAGGAAAAAAGCCAGCACAGTATCTTGCTTGTCCAAAGCCCTAGGCTATTACTGAAGGATGCCTCGACTGTACCTTCTTGGCAGGAGAAGGTCATGGTGGCATAGAATCAGCTCAAAAATAAGATAGAATTCTAAAACAAAGGGACGGTTAAACAATAAACCACATTAACTATTTAGCTCTTCTTCCTAGAGCTATTGGCACAATTCCTGTTTCTGTGCACGAAAGACAGGTTTTAGCCATCTGATAATATTTCTGATATTTTGATATGTCTTATGCTCCAGTTTACAGATAAAAAAAGAAAAGACTCCATAGTCTTTGATAACTCAAAATGCTATCTTTATCACTTATATCTTTTTCCTAGCATAGGCATCTGTAAATCCATAGATGAACTTGTCTCTAGAATAAGAAAAGTAAAAGGGAATCTCAGCTGCATCAGGAACTGACAACTTTCATCAGTTGAACCAAGAACTTTGGACCATTCACTCTCCCACTAAGTTAACATGAGACGCCTGATAGTTCACTGGCTTTCAACATAAAGAATCACTAAGAATCGCATTATCTATACCAACATGGTGGGTGAGTGAAATTATACTGGGATTCTAAAACCAAGGGGGTTGTAGGACCTCTTCTTTCACACTGTGACCAAAGACCTCTGTGATTTTTCTTTACCTTACATCACCGTCCTGGAGTCATTGAACCCAATTTCACTGATTCTCCAGGCTGAATTCACCCAATCAACATTTCAAGGTTTGAATTTTCAACTACTCATATAAGCAATTATTTGAGCATCTTGGCCTACCAGGCTCCAGTTCTCCACTGCTCAGGAGGTACTGACCTCCAGATGACCAGTCAGGTCTCCCTCGAGTCTGACGCCCCAATTAGCTCAAGCATTCGAGAGCCACTCAACCATCTACTACTCTACCTCTGCTGGTAGCCCAAATGTAGCAGGGCAGACCACTAATGCTAAACCAAACAGAGGAACGTGTTTTGCATTTCTCGTTTGTCCCTTTTAATCCAGCCTTTTGTCTATAGAAGTTGCTGAATTTGTCTTGAGATATCCCCGGGGTCCTTCCCGGGTCAAATGAGCAACTCTCTAAAACCTAGACAGAGTGGCCAAGGGAGATTTCCCTTCCCTCTATAATGTTGTGATCCACTTGCAAGGCTCGAGGCTCTGCCGCTGTGGGACTTTCAAGAAAAAGGAGCCAGAAAAGCTAAAAGTGGTAGCAGTTTTCCCTTCCTAGTACCTTACCCAGAATGAGGAAACTCTGCAAGAGTTATTTCACAAAGACAGAAGGCCTTGCAGCTTGTCTGTGAGATCTTATAGAATTAAAACGCACGGCCTACCCAATATATTTAGGGGATGTTAAAAAAAAAATACATTAGCCTCAGCTTTATTTCTTAATTACAAAATTTTATCCTTCTTAACAAAAGTCATGCTCATGCACAGCTACCTGGCAGAATGCATTGCATGCTGTTTTGCATCAATAACCCCTCCGCTTCCCTCCTGAAGGCGTCTCATCGCCAAATGCAAGCCGACTGCTTAATGCAGGACTAATTAGTATATCCCCTTCCAGTCTGCAGGCCCTCCATTGTAATTCCTTCCCAGCTCATTTTTTTCCACAACCGAGCATCAATCAAAGTAAGTGCCCTGCCTGCCTCGGAAACACAAGATGTCCTCCATGCATTTGTCATCTACCACGCAAACAAAGGGGGAATTTAATTGTTGATCTACGTACGCAGCCACTGCACACCGGAAAGGAAGCTGCGGTGCAGGGTGAGAGGAAGGTGCAAAGTTTGGTGGATGGGCCAAGTGCAGAGAGCACAGGGGACTTCTTTCTAGTCTCTGGTCTTAGCTTTTTTCAGGGCTGGGACTTCGGGGATTTAGCCGCGACCCGATCATTGGCTGGACTTTTTCCCAAAGCAAATGAGTTTTTCATCTTCTTCTGTATGAATATGAAAATGCCCCTGAAAGAAGGTACACGTAACAGCTACCATGTCAGACTGTTTTCGGAAGCCAAGTCAGCCCACATCGTGTGCCTGTCCGTTAACCAAAAAAGATTGTCAAGTCAGGGTTTTATGCAGAAGTGAATGACGTATTATTTTCGCTTTTTTTTTTCTTTTCTTTTTGGGAGAGTACTGATTTTGGCTTTTCCAGGCTAAAGGCAGGCACACAGAGAACAGAGACTAGCAAGGGCCTAACTATCAGTTGAGTGTCCTTCCTCCACTGCATTACAGAAGTGCCTACCCCCAGCTTAATGAATCCAGACTTGCAGTCAACAAGATCCCTAGCAGACTCCCATTCTGGTTAACGTTTGAGGACTGACTTATACTAGTATTTCGAAGGCTTTCTTGTATATGAAGTAAAAGTAAATGCAAACTGACTAGCAATTTTGGGGGCTTCATATTCCCCTCCAGTTGGATGAATTTTGTGAATACTGTAAAATATAAGTAGCGAAATGACTCTGAGGGTATCTCAGGCAGTGTTCAAATGAAATGAGTATGTGATTACTTGATAAAGAGATGAACTTCTTTACAAAGGTGCAAAGTTTTGAGTGGAGTGGAGAAAGCTAATAAAGTCTAAATAGAAGTAACAGTCAACTCCTAAGGAAAAGGAGGTCTTTCATTTTTTTCCCCAGGTGAATATTTTTCCATGTACTTGTTACATATGTGAATACAACAGTAACATTTTCCCTGTTCAAGTTCACCTAATATATGTGGTACTTACTATATACAAAGCTTTTTTTTTAAGATTTTATTTATTTATTTGAGAGAGAGAGAATGAGAGATAGAGAGCACTAGAGGGAAGAGGGTCAGAGGGAGCAGGAGACTCCCTGCCGAGCAGAAGACTCCCTGCCGAGCAGGGAGCCCGATGTGGGACTCGATCCCTGGACTCCAGGATCATGACCTGAGCCGAAGGCAGTCGCTTATATACAAAGTTTTGTGGTATTCCAATAAGGTTTGAACAATAACTAAGATGTGGTCTCTACCTTCCAGGAGCTTACATGCTAGTAGGGAAGATAGCATGAAAACAGCCAATTTTGAAAAGGTAGCATCAAATGAGGACTGTTGAGATGAATAAACACAGAAATCCCAGAGATTGGGGTGGGGGGGGCGCGGGGCAACAAGGGAGGACGGACAAGAAATTCCAGAGGCGCCACATCTGCCCTGGACCTTGAAAGAGGATGGCAGGAAGCCACAGTGGCAGGAGATAGGCAGAAGTGCAGGGTCAGGGCCATTCCAGGCTTAGAAGAGCATAAAAGGACACAGAATACAGCAACACACCATCTTTCCTTTCTGCCCAGGAAGTAAGCTGGAACTTCAGTGGGATGGATATATTCTAATACAATCCGAACGTGGATCCCTGGGCTTTTCCTTGTTCCTATTTCAATTAGTAGCTGCTTTTATTATCATAATAAGGAATACCTGATATTTGAGAGAAACTAACCCCCATTGCTCTTATAAAACATGATCAGAAAAAAAATACTTCTAAGACATCCATTTTAACCTGAATCAACCAAAATAAAATCAGTTCCATCACTTCTTGTACTTTATACGAGATTAAGAACAAAATGCAGGTATATATTTTATAACTATTTTCCTTAAAATATTGATTCAATGACACCTTGCCTATCTCAAAAAAAACCCTCAAACTTTTCCTAGTTTAACGCAGATGAGGGGTATAGGGACTTAATTTGTGTATGTGTTTAGCATACAATGGTTTTCCCAAAAATTTAGCATAAATTAAGGATCAGGTCATTTGAACCTCTTTATGAACTCCGCATCCCCTCTGGCTTCCTAGAATTTTTGGTGGGGCACATCGACTAGAATGCATCCAGTTCCAAGTGACAGAAAACCCATGCAAAAAGGATATGAACTTCCTCTGTAATTGTCTTCAGTTTCTCTTCATGATCAAAAGACAGCTGTAGCCCTGCCCATCACCAGTCCCTCACAAGACAATGTCCAAAGTCAGGAAAGGGTCAGTCACTATTTTGTGTTCATTTTGGAAAGAAAATACTCATCGCAGGGACGCCTGGGTGGCTCAGCCAGTTAAGCGTCTCCCTTAGGCTCAGGTCATGATCCCAGGGTCCTGGGATCGAGTCCCGCATCGGGCTCCCTGCTCCGTGGGGAGCCTGCTTCTCCCTCTGCCTCTGCCTCTCTCTCTCTGTCTCTCATGAATAAATAAATAAAATCTTAAAAAAAAAATACTCATCGCAGCCCTCCCAGATAGAGAGCCCCCCCAACCCATGTCTCATTGTCCAGCTTTTCATCAAGTGCCCAAGCCTGAGCCACACACTGGATTCAGTGACCGTGACTGGCTTAAACAATCAAGGCTTGTCCCCCCTGGGACTCGGGAAAGGTCCCTGATCCAGGAAGAAGTGCTAGAACAGCTGCTCCATCCCCACCATGACGACTGCAACTCACACTGGCGCAGGATCTGTAGGAAAGGGGTTCAGAGTCAGTCCTAAGAGCTCACAAGGAGGACATTTTCTTCCTTTATCCTTCTTTTCCCTTCTTATTTTACCTATATGAGAAGATGAAGGTTAGCTGAACCTATTTGTGGTCACTGTTTCATAATATATGTAAATCGAACCACCGTGCTGCGTGTTCAAACGCACACAGTGACGTATGTCAATTATTTCTAAATAAAACGGAAAAAAAGGAACAGCTGCTCAGTGGACAACCAACAGCGGCTGCTACCTGGGAAAATCTGACCTGTTTTCACAACAAAGTCTTTGGATTTCTGAAAATCTACACAACAGGTGAATAAATGACATTTGCCTGGGCTCCTTTAAATATTCCTGATTTTGCCAAACACTAGTTTCTGTATACCTATGCCTCACCACTTACATATTTCTTGCTAACGATGTTTAGTGGACTTCATAAAATGACCTCATCCAGAAACACAGGGTCCATGAGAGACATAAATCTGAGGTAAAGATGCAACCTCATGCTTCTACCTTTTTTTAGTTCTCCCTACATTCCAGCTTAACCTTGCCCAATACTTCATTTTTTTTAAAGAATTTATTTATTTGACAGAGACAGCAAGAGAGAGAGCACAAGCAGGGGGAGTGGCAGAGGCAGAGAGAGAGGGAGAAGCAGCCTTCCCGCGGAACAAGGAGCCCAATGCGGGGCTCGATCCCAGGACCCTGGGATCATGACCTAAGCTGAAGGCAGATGCTTGACTGACTGAGCCACCCAGGCGCCCCAATACTTCATTTTTAAAAGGACAAGATCAGACCCCTGTGCTTTCTGACCCTCATCCCCCTTTCCCTAAGAATTATCACGGTTAAAAAAAAAAAAAAAAAAAAGAATTATCACGGTTAAAGTTTCTTAGTGAAAACGGTAAGTCCTTGTCTCCCATAGCAATGGAAATCGAGATAAGTCCTATTTTCAGAATGAAGAAAACTTCCCCAACAACTCCCAACGAGAGAGACCTCCCCGGGGGTCTCAATTGTCCGCTGTTTCACCATATCCCAAACCTAAGCCAATCACTGGTAAGGGAATGGAATTACAAGACTGAGACAAATAGGACAACAGGCCCATGACCAATTTTCGCATACTGAGAGACGCCCCCGTGTCTGGCACAGAGTAAGTAGGCGCTCAAAAGAATATTTATTGAGTGAGTGAATAAATCCATTTCCCTCATTTCCTAGCCATAAAGTTTTCTTAATTCCCTGAAGAGTTCACTGCTTCCCTTTATATGGCAAATCCCCACCCCCACCCCCCACCAACAAAGTGTAAGGGCTAAGAAATACCCTGTCCTTAACTATTTTAGGTCAAGAAGGGTGCGAATGGGTGGTAAAAAAAACTCTGGCTGGACTGAAAACAGCTTGGAAAAAAAAAAAAAATCTGAGACCTCAAATGTCACTCATGCTGACCATCACTGATTTTTCCCGTCCTAGAACACGATACCATCGGTGTTTAAAAGCCTTGGTCTCCAATTCAGTACACTATCATGAAGAAAAGGGGAATTTGTTTTTTTAAAACTTAACAAATTGACATGTCCTAAATCAATGAAAAGTTTTCTGCATGATTCAATATTAACAGTTAATAAAAATCTATCAATTGGCAGTGGTGTAGGAAAAAACCTCTTCTGAGGTTATAAATCACACAGATAGCGATTCAAGCAGGGCCTGTCATTAGTGTATTAGGGGGAAAATCCATAGATGATGCATAGTCATTCACAGAACAGCCACAGGTCTTCTGTCCTCAAGCTCGTAACTCACGTTAAGTATCAAATACCATTAAACTTTACCAAATATTGCTCGGCACATAGATTCACAAAAAAACTAAAAACCAATTTGTGGATGCCTGCTATTTAAGACATCTAGCTCACTAATTGCAAAATCTATAGGAAAGTCTGCACAGCATCAAAGCCTTGGTTGATCCTATGAGCAGTTCTAAATGAAAAACTGTCTCTATTGCAAGTAAATAAAGCACCTAATGCCCAGTTTCTGCTGTTTCTCCTGTGGGTTTTGAAAATGACCTTCCTGTAAGCATCAAGGACTATAACTTTAGATAAAGAAACTTGTTCCTGTTTTAAGTCTATGTCAGGTTCATTCCCCTATAGCCCACAGTTTTCAAAAGCAGAGGGGAAAAGTAATCCAGAATTTAAAAAAAAAAAAAAAGTCCTGTTTCCAGAATGAAGTTCCCTGTCAGCCTGCCTTGGGCCTTAGGTGGAGAAGCAGAGATTAAAGGAGTCAGTATTCTTTTTCATGTTTCATCTGCCAGTTTTGTGAATGTAGAAAGAAAACCAGTGGCTACAGCTAAGCACCAACTGTGGTATTAAGTAGAAAGGTGTGATTCTAGCACACAACCCCCCGCCTTACTTGCACGCTCTCCACATTAGTGAACTCCAAAATAGTATTTGGGTTCCTGAGAGAAAGCACCCCCTCTCCATTCTGTGCAGCCACTGATGAAGGTACCTCACGGAGGGGTGAATGGCGCAGCAGATGCGTCCTCCTATCGCCATGACGATAATGAAGCTCTTTGTTCAGCTGTGTGAATGTGAAGTGTGCAATCTCCGATGATCTCACCATTTCCTATTTATTCTATACTTACCTGAATACGCCAAGTATTGCAGCTTTTTAATGCATATGCAAACCACTAAAATGTCCTTTTGTGAGACATTTTGCTAAAAGACCGCTTTTGATATGTGTTCTTCATCTCCTCTTCAAACTGAATTAGACTGCTTCCTTCTTTTTTAAGACACAAGTAACTCACTATTTAGAATCTTTGGCTTTGATTTGGTAGAACAGCCCAACAGGAAGAGACCATGTTCTCTTTTTTTCTCCATATTTCTGAAGGCAAACTTGTACTGATTTGTTTTGATTTACTAACAGAATTATGTGCCTGCCACAGACACAGGCTTCCTTTATGTCCTTTCAATCATCGGTCTATTTCTGGGGACGAAGTTTTCCCAAGGAAAACTGAAATCCCTCTGTTGGTGCCTGTGTGCAGAGCCATGGATGTGTGCTTCAGCAAGAGTTCATCAGGTTGAGGGGGAGAGGTGTTCTCCTCCACAGGCAGGACATTTCTCGTATGCCTCCCACTAAACTCAAGCCAAGAGGCCAGGTGACATTTTTCAAAGATATTCAGTAACACCCTGCAGTTTTCTTTTGATTGAACTGTATTGGTCACTCCCTTCACAACTGGGGGTGGGTGGGATTTTGATGCCAATAGCCAAAAATTGTCAGATGAGCAGGACTGGAACAGTTCAACCAGCAGGAATTGCTTCTCTTTGTTATATTCTTCTCACAAACGTGGAGTCACCTCTGTCCTCTAAAGGGCACAGCCTGTAACTCAAAGGCACCTTCAGCTTGCAATGTGGGGAGGCGCTGATGACCACTTCTTGGTTCTCCTGAGAGCAACAGTAGCCAAGAACAATTGGTTACACCCTGGACTTCAGAGTAAAAGAAACAAGTTCTCACCGTGCTAGCAGAGGTGCTCAGAATGATACCTGGGACCCTTCAAGATTGTAAGTGAACCTAGGAAACACGTATCCATCCTCCCCATGTCTTCACGATTACCCTGTATAATCCCCGTAAAGGCCATCAAAACGTTGTGAGAGCCTTATATAAAAACTAATTCCTATGGTACAACCTAAACGACATAATTCTAGAGATGTTGTGATGTGACCAGTGAATCCAGCAAGGGGCACACGGGCTGCTCTGTCAAAAATTTTGGACACCAAAAAGTAAACTTTGAGATACATCAAAGATGCCAGGTTATGTATTAAAAGTACTCAGACCATATCATGGTATAAAGCTAAAAATACGACCCACATATAAATTTTCTTTCTCTCTCTGCTTCCTCTCTTTATAGTTTAGTTTGAGCACATTGTTATGAACTTAGTCTGCAGCTCATTGGTTTGATGACTATGTATCTCTTTTCAAGGGACAATTAGCTGTTTTTTTAGGACTTCCATATCAAGTAACTTACGTCATGCTTTTTTCGGATTTTCCCCACAAAGGGGATTTTAGGAGAGTGCCTGACACAAACATTCTCTCATTTTGCTCCATTAGCTAAAGCTAAAACTCACAAATAAAAAACAACAGCCACCGGATTAAAGCGAATTGAAAAAGTTTTTGTTTTTTCAAGTTGTCTAATTTATTACAAACTAAAAATCTCTTTCAAACTGGCACCAAGGTGGCTTTTCTTCTTGAGCTGATTAGGACCACATGAGCTCAGGAAAAACTGTCAGAGCCTGCCTCTGGCGCAGCTGGAATGATCCAACTGATTTGCCAGTATGATTTTTTTTTTTTTTTTAAAGAAAGAAGCTTCATCCCAAAGTCATAAATTTATATTCTGGAGCCCCAAGCAAAAATGATTCCTTGTTCATCTTAAAAGAAGCAAAATTCCATTGTGACTTCTTTTTGTGGGACCTCCTGGAAAACAAAACCAGCTAGGGCAATATTTTGGTCCCCATTTCCTGCTGTAGCAGGAGCTAACTCAGTACCTTCTCTCTCACTGTCCGATTTCCCACTGACACATGGAGGTCGTATTCAGAAAATGCTAGTCCTCAGGAAAGAGCCAAGACCGGCGTCCAGGCCAGAATGCACCTTCGCCTCTGCAGAACCGTTTGTCCGGCTGGCCCAGGGATTAGGGGAATGGATTAGATGAAACTTGTTTTCTCCTGCCAACCGCGATGGGCTCCCAGACCTGCTTTGTGGCATTCCCCACAGCACCTTATGGCACTCAGGCGGCTGCCTGACTCCCCAAAGGAGCCTGAGGGGGCCCCCTTCCTCAGCGGTCCCTCCACAATCACTTCCTCACACGAAGACCTACCAAGCCTGCCTCTCTCAGTTAGGTCTCCTCTCTTTGCTAGATGGCCCTTGGCCAGGCTGATGGAGAAGCCTGCATTATTGGGCCCTACTAAATCTGTATTTATTCTCGGGAAACAGAGTCATACTACCTTAGCTCCAAAAGACGACACCACATTAGTCTTTCGGCGCCTTTCACGGCACACACGTGGAGCTCACCAAGGAGGCAGATGTTTTTGCTGGCTATGCATTTCAGAATTGAGATTTTGTTTCTTTGGGGTTTTTTTTAAAGATTTTATTTATTTATTCATGAGAGAGAGAGAGAGAGAGAGAGAGAGAGAGAAGCAGAGGGAGAAGCAGGCTTCCCCACTGAGCAGGGAGCCCGATGCGGGACTCGATCCCAGGAGCCTGGGATCATGACCTGAGCAGAAGGCAGACGCTTAACCATCTGAGCCACCCAGGCGCCCTGTTTCTTTGTTTTTAAAGAAGAGAAAGTATTATAAGGAATGGGTGGGGGGGATCTTTATGTTGATTCTGCAAATTCTAATTTAACTTTAGAAGTCCTTTCGCACTTTTCCCCTTTCTATGCACTGTATCCTGGGGATAATTTTTTTTTTTTTTTTGCCTACCAATGGTCACAGTGCAGTCCGGAATCCCCAGCCAGGCTGGGCTGATCTGGCCTGCCAGCTCAGTGTTTTCTTCAGGTGAGATTCCAAAAAAAGGGGCCTCTTCATCTCTTTGCCCTCGTTAAAAATACTAGATCCATTTGCAATTATTCCTTAGTCCAGAGACAAGAGCAGATAGAATTATACACCGACCGCCGATGGGGGTGCTCTCCGTTTCTCTCTGTGAAAATAGTGGGCAAAATTTCATAACCCATCCTTCCTCTATTAATAGGTAACCAGGTTGAGAGGATTTGAATAAAAGCACATCTTGTTGCATGCAACAGCGATTTGACAGAAGAGCTGTACGGCAGAGTTAGTATTTTCCTGCTCTCAGCTTCACCACGCAGTTTTGTAGCCTGGGAAGCCATGCATGCAGAATGGCAGAACTTACAATTGCCTACAAAAGGAGAGGACAATGCTACCTTTGGAACCTCGCCGCCAGGAGAAGTGACAGTTCCGGGCCTTAAAAATACCCTGAACTGCTGAGTAGTTTCAGAACAGAGCTTGCCACTATGTGAAGCACTCATCAAAGCCAATCTTTCTCAAGCAACTGTGAAGACATAATTATTACATTTTACAGCCATCCATTGAGTGCATCGTGAGGCAAAGGGAGCATGGGAGACCGGCATCGGGGCTTCTATGTTTAGGGACATGGCGATGTGGAGGGGGATTTTGTGATCACCTTTGGAGCCACGAAGAGTGGCTTGGATGTGACGGGATGAGCTTCCACAGCCTTAAAACACGGCTCTTTTCCAAAGTGACTTCCCTTTACCCATCCAACCCCCCCCCAAAAAAATCAAAATGTACTTCACGAAACTATTGTATATGAAGCACTTATTAGCCGTAATTAAATGGACAATATGAATTTACTACATCTTTAGGACTCTGGCTTGTTCTGGTTTAGAGCAAGATGATTAATGCAAATACATATTACTTGAGATAACCATTTAGCAGCTAATTTAGCCAAATTTATTACAGCAGTTAGAGGTTTTTCATTTTAGCAGACGGAGACAAGGACATGCCAAAAAGTGGGCAACGTGGACGAGTGCACACTGCCCTCTAGTGGCCAACCAGCTGGCGCGCTTTCGGGGGTGTGGAGTCGCTGGGATCCCTAGCCAAGTAGTAACAGCAGGTTTTGCACATTTCCGGCATCATTTTAAACCATTCCTTTCCATAGCACTTTATTTCAGGGGATGATTTACTACACTTTCCCCTTTACTAGCTCAGGAGTACCCAGATACAAATCAAATCAATTTCAGCTTGGCAAGATTTTGGTTAAAGTATCATTTTTAACATCTGCATTTTAAAGCTCTCCTTCAGTGGGTATTTAATGGCACCATTCACATTACTGATTGTTTTTACTTGTTCCTTCATTTGGGGCCATATTTCAGAGCCTGTGTGGAGCTGTCACACTCTGTTTGGCTCTCACCAAGTCAATTCTGTGCCTCCCTTAGGCCAGGGTTTCTCTCTGACTTGGCCGGGGGATTTATTTTGCTCCCACAGTCAGTAAAGTCTCACCAGAATTTCCCCTGACTGACCAATGTAAATTTCGTTCATACATGGACTACATATTCTGTTCGACAAGATCAAAAGGAACAGATGTACGAGGACACTGGTTGATACTGCTTGCACTGAGGTGAAATGATCAAAGACAGGTAAAGCATCTTCGGAACCATTCAAATATCTGGAATCTCAAAGAGATCTACCTCGCAGCTATGAATAAATCACATACAGATTTTCCTTTGTTAGCGTCTGACGTCAAACCCATTGACAATATCCACACCACATTAGGTATTCTGTGAGCCAACAAGATTTGTGGTCCTTTTATTCTTCCGTTCACACCATGGCTGCCCAAAACGGAATAAAGTCTTGCTACAAATGCTAGTAACCCTCGCTCCACTGAATTGTTGATTTTATTTGTCCTACTAATGGCATTCTACATTAAGCTTACAGAAGGGCACCCCTGGCTTAGTGCAGGACCTCCCCTTTCTAAGCGTGCCGTTTTGCCGAGATCATAATCATTTGGTCCTCGTCTCAATACACAATGCCTTCTGTTTTGTTTTGTTTTTACCCCCAGTGCTGAATAAGGGCCAGTGTGTGACGAAGTACTATCGCTGGATGCAGAAGAATGGAGGATATATTTGGATACAATCTAGTGCCACCATAGCTATTAATGCCAAGAACGCAAATGAGAAGAATATCATCTGGGTGAATTATCTTCTTAGGTATATTTTCTAATTCTTTTTCATTTCTGCGTCAGTTATAAAATATGCAGCCCATGGTTAATAGCTGACATGTTTTATTATCTTTTGGCAGTCTCTGGTGTGGAATTATGTGGAAATTCTGCTTTTCCTTCCATGGGACTCAAAGAAATATGAAAAGATCAGAGCTATTTTGGAGGGGACATCTAGGGCAGATTCACAACATTTTCAGTAATTCTTGGTCTGCCAACCTTTGGGCAGCTCTGCAGAAGTTGCTTTGGTATCCCCCACAAATGTTCAGGCTAGGGAAAAAAAAAAAAAATTACAGACTTCTGTCCACAGATGAAGCATTCAAGAAGCACCCGCTTCTCCCTACCCCGTCAGCCTACACTCATGCATTCTAGTCCTTGAGAAAATTGAGCAAAAGGGCATGGGGAAGAAGGGGCAGGGTGCATTATATCCCCCCTGTATTCCATCCCTTTGAAACCTTAAGCATATTACACCACATTGGATTCCCTGGGCATTCAAGTTTTAGGAAGCTGAGTGAGCTGCTTTGCCAGAATCAGGGCAGTATCAGTCTATAAATGAAAGCAATCTTCTTGTGCCTGATGCCATGTGGCCTCAGTCCAGTTTTACTGCTATCTTAATGTGCCCTCAAGTTGACATCCGTAAATGAGGCCAGGCTCCACAGCTCCCTAAATTCTAGTCCACCACCCCATTTCTCTTGCCTCCCTCATCTGCTTTCTCATCCCCGGAGTCAAACGAGCAAAAAGAAAACCAAGACCGACAGCCGGGGTGGTCTGCTTCTGGGGGCAGAATTTCCAGGAGGTTCTCCACCAATCCTGTCCTGAAACTATCAGGAGGCTCGAGGCCTGGCCGTCTCCCACCACCGTCATTCCAGTTTTTGGCTTCTCTTGGCCGGAAGCCACCACGCAGAACCCACACGTGGTCTGAATAGGAAAGCTTCCGGTAGGTCTTATGAATGGACGTTGCTGCCCTTTGGCTGATAATCTAGACAGGGAGTACCTGAATCCCATTTTTCTTTGAGACAGCCAAATGGAGCCGAGAGGCTGACAACCATAGCTCATCAGCACACTGACCCTTCAGAGTGTGTTCGCGTACGTCGGTGATGACTCGAAGGCATGAATGTGCTTGCTACCAATAGCATATCAATCAGACACTAATGATTATTGCTCTAGAGAGGGCCTTAATGTGCACCACTTAAAAGAGTCTTCATTTATCTACTTTCTTTTTCCTTTTTTGACCTCTTCTACTCTACATTAATTCTCTCTAAAGGTCCAAGTATGTGTATTTAATGTGGCTTTCTCGGAGACCTGATTTTCACTCGAACCTTCCCCTGTGTTTGTGATATGCTCAAGATGGGTTCTGATATCAAGGAATCCTTTTGCCAAGAGGCTTATGGAATAGTGGCTATGTGTGATGCAGGTTGTAAAAACTCACATGCCAGAGAGAAAACAGAATAAGGTAGTGTGGCACTAACATTCTTTGGCTGGTCAAAAATGGTGCTGTGCCAAGGAGACCCATTACTATTAGAAATGAGGCATTAGTAACAGGGACACCACAGACTAGAAGCTATCTGTCCCCCGTGCTGATGTAACTTAGGGTACTGAAGTCATCCGTACACTTGCCGCTCCCATTCAGGGAGATTCCTTCTGGTCTGGATCTTTCTTACTGCCTCATCGGTCTCATGACTTCCTACTCTGCCCCCAAATGCAGGCAGTGAGAAGGGTGAAGGAGAGGTCAGTCCATGAAATTTGGGATCAACCCCCTTGATCTAGCCTGGGATCAAAGGATACAAGCTCCCAAGTGTCCGGTGATTCTAGTCTATCTAATTCCATAGGACAGAAGCAGTTTGGGTCCCAAAGACCAGTTTTCACGCTGAAGGGCCTCAGTCCCAGACAAGGTAGACCCATCTCAGCTGACCCAAAGACTAACCCTGAATTCAATAATAAAAGGCTACAAGTTGGGTGACAAATGACTTGTGAAGCCCCGTGGCATCTGGACCAAAGGAGACTAATACAGATGGGCGTCAGCAGAGGAAACTCCACCACGCCCTCCATGTATCGGTATCACTTCTCTAGGCTAAAGATCTAGAAGAAAAGGACGTGCGTGGCCTTGGCAAAATAGCAACTGTTTATGTTAGCAAAAGAGCAACTCACTGAAGGTTGCTTTTCTCTCCCACATTCGTGTCCTTTGTTCCTCCCTGAGCAGTATTTTCATACCACCTCTCCCTCCTCAGAATCCCTCACTTCTGGGCCCACTCAGGCCTCTCCGTCCCTGTCGTGAAAGGACTGGCCCTCTACTGCTCTTCTGCCTGTTCCCTCGCGCATTGGTGGAGTCAGGGACTCCAGAGTGTTCGGAGACAGCATAAGCGCTCAGGCCACCTTCCCACCATTAGCCTCATCCGATTATCTCGCCAAAGCTCTGCTACTGAAGCTAATTCACACTAAGGCGTAAATGCCTGACGATCCATCTTAGTGAGTTAACCCTCCGAGCGACACCGGCCGTTTTGGAGTAGCTACTGAAACGCTGGCTCTTTACTATAGGAACTTCACTAGAGAGTAGCAAACGGATCAGTGATCGTCTCTGGTTAAGTCTCTGGGTGGCTAGCCATCATGGAACGTAGAAGAGGCCCTTTTCCGCTTCGAGGCCAGAGGCTTTCCTCGCGTCCCGAGATGACAGGAGCCCACGTTGCTCGTTCATTGGGCTGGCCTTGGAGTGGCATTTCTAGAAGATAACTAACTCAAACTGACCGGACACAACTCTCTTTTCCAGAAGAGGCCTGTTTCTGAATTAAAAATAGAACAAAAATTAAGCACGTTTGTGCAAATGGGGTTAGATCCATTCTGTTAGGGCCTCGTTCACACTGGGTCTCTCCCCACTGCAATCAGAGCCCCAGCCTAACAAGCCACAGGTGTACACCACATGAGCGGCTGAAAATGTGATTGTAATGGGTGTGTTGACAGTTCAGTAGCCATAACCCATGCATCCCAAGGTGCACCTGTGCATCTGTCAGATCATCAGGCGCCGAGGGCTCGGCACGCCGCCCCCACGCCGGGTAGCTGTGGAGCCATCTGAGCAGCTGAGAAGCTCCATCAAGGAACCAGAACAAGGGTACTGAGGCAATGGACTCATCAGGAGCCGAAGAGAAGATAGGGCCCACCAGGAGGCCTGGGAAGGCTTAGCTGAGAGTACTTCTCACCCTCCCTTCCCCCCAGGTGTGAGACTGGGAGGAATGTCAAGCAGCACAGTGTTCTGGCCCCCAGGGCTCCCTGATTATTTAAAAGCCTTTCAGTGGCTTTCCTGTGGCAGTTGGGTATTCAGCCGTTGTAGCGGGGTGCAGCTGTATCCCCAGCACGTGAAATCCCAGCTTCTACAGAAGTCCCATAAGGAGCTGAGAAATGATTTCTCACGGCGTCTTTTAAACTCTCAACTCCAAAAGTTTGGGGCCAGGACGTGGGGAGAAGATGGTCAGAAGCAGGCCATCGAGAATGGGTGTCTGCCCTCCTGATGAATGCCTCCCTCTCCCGCAGTAATCCCGAGTACAAGGACACACCCATGGATATCGCACAGCTCCCCCACCTGCCAGAGAAAACTTCGGAATCTTCGGAGACGTCCGACTCGGAATCAGACTCTAAAGATACCTCAGGTATTACAGGTATTCCTCCTTCTCCATGTTCTGCGCTCACGGCTTGCCTGTCTGAACACGAGGGGTGGGCGGGGGCCCGAGGGCGGCCGGCGGAGCAGAGCGACCGCTCCGTGGGATCCAGAGACATAGGTTGATACACAGACATCAAGTTGATACTGAGTCTCTCTCTGCACACGTGTGCATGTGCGTTTATGTACCACCACATACATCTGTGCACACATATATGTGTATACATATGTGGTATCTATACGTGCATGTGTCATGTTTAGTATATATTTATACATCCCAACATGTCTATATGTACACAAATATGCAGAGAGAGAGACTGATTGATTTAGCACTCGCTCCACGTCGGCCCTGACCTCCTAGCTAGCTTTGGCCTCTTTACCAAGAGCAGTAGGCAGCGCTATCTGCGCTACCTCCACAACAGTCTCTATCTGTGAGCCCCACGTATTCACACCTTTACCAAGCTGGGGTTGAGCCGCCAAAGCAGGATGCTTAATGGCATTGGTGAATGACTCTTCGGAAAGCAGACTTTCTAGTAGTTCTTTGGGGCAAAAGGAAGTTAATTTAAAAATTTACTTTCCTCCAATCCTCAACCCCCACTCCCACAGACTCACTTAGAGCCGGCGAGCACAGAACTCACAGTATCTTACAGCTGCAAAGAATCCTAAGCCTCTTCTAACCCAACCTCTTCTACGGAAATGAAGTAGTTCCATGATTTGCCCAAGGTTCTAGTCCAGGCTGCCATCTAAAAGCATCATGGCAGAGCCATAAACTCAGCATCATCCCTAAATCTTCTGAGTTGTGTTACTGGGAAAATCTATTCTCCGTCTAACTTGCCAGATGGCTAGGGGTTCCCCCCACCACCACCTTCCATCCCTAGGGCACCTGCTCTCCAGGCTTGTAAGCCCATATCCCTCGACAAACCTTCAGGGAAGCGGAAGGAGGTGCAAAGCACAGAAGATCTTGACTGTTTTCCTATCCTAAACTGAATTCATATGAACGTTCTTTACTAGGGCAGAAGTTCTAAAATAGACAGGCTCTGCTCCTTACTTCTGTATCATATAGCAGGGAACAAAGAAGACAACAATTCCACGACCTGCCCCACAGAGCCTGTATTCTAGGTGGGGGGAAGAGATCAAAGTAAATAAAAATAAGCACCATCTGATTCTCTGCAGGGCTAAGCACGATCAAGAAAAATACCTTTAGGAATTAGGAGTGTGGTTTTCAATAATGAACAAATATTCACCAACGGAGGGTGCAGCCCTCTGTAGAAAGTCACCTTGCATACCATCATTTTTCTATGTCACTAACATCTTATTCCAGATTATTGACTCTGAGGCCCTGAATATTTTTGCAGGACTTCTCAAATGTTAATATGCCAAACGATCACCTGGGGATCCTGTTCAAATACAGAATCTGATTTAGCAGGCTGGGTGAAAAGCGGGGATTGTGCATTTGTAACAAGCATCCAGGTGATGTCAAAGCTGCTGGTCTGCGGACCACACTTGGAGTAAAGGCCCAGCTAATAGAGGCCCTGGAGAGAGAGAGAGAGAGAGAGAGAGAGAGAGAGAGAGAAAGCCCAGGCTTTAGGTGACTAAGGTGGGGGAGCAGCTCCGGTGGGCCAATGCACCTCCCCAGCCCTGCCCCGTCCGCCCCACCCTCCCCAACCCCCACCCTGCTAATGTGGTGTCTTTTGTGTCTCCTCTCCCCGCCGCCACCTCCGGCCACTGGCCCCACGCAGAGGACAACGAGAATTCCAAGTCCGACGAGAAGGGTAATCAGTCCGAGAACAGCGAAGACCCGGACCCCGACCGGAAGAAGTCGGGCAACGCGTGCAACAACGACATGAACTGCAACGAGGACGGCCACAGCTCCAGCAACCCGGACAGCCGCGACAGCGACGACAGCTTCGAGCACTCGGACTTTGAGAACCCCAAGGCGGGCGAGGACGGCTTCGGCGCGCTGGGCCCCATGCAGATCAAGGTGGAGCGCTACGTGGAGAGCGAGTCGGACCTGCGGCTGCAGAACTGCGAGTCACTCACGTCCGACAGCGCCAAGGACTCGGACAGCGCGGGCGAGGCGGGCGCGCAGGCCTCCAGCAAGCACCAGAAGCGCAAGAAGAGGCGGAAACGGCAGAAGGGCGGCAGCGCTAGCCGCCGGCGCCTGTCCAGCGCGTCGAGCCCCGGCGGCCTGGACGCGGGCCTCGTGGAGCCCCCGCGGCTGCTGTCGTCCCCCAACAGTGCCTCGGTGCTCAAGATCAAGACGGAGATCTCGGAACCCATCAACTTCGACAACGACAGCAGCATCTGGAACTACCCGCCCAACCGGGAGATCTCCAGGAACGAGTCCCCCTATAGCATGACCAAGCCCCCCAGCTCCGAGCACTTCCCGTCCCCGCAGGGTGGCGGGGGCGGCGGGGGGCTGCACGTGGCCATCCCCGACTCGGTCCTCACCCCGCCGGGCGCCGATGGCGCCGCCGCCGCCCGCAAGACTCAGTTCGGCGCCTCGGCCAATGCGGCCTTGGCCCCCGTCGCCTCCGACCCGCTCTCGCCCCCGCTCTCGGCGTCCCCGCGGGACAAGCACCCCGGGGGGGGCGGCGGCGGCGGCGGCGGCGGCGGCGGGGGTGGGGGTGGGGGCGGCGGCGGCAGCGGCCCCAGCACGTCCAACTCCTTGCTGTACACTGGGGACCTGGAGGCGCTGCAGAGGTTGCAGGCGGGCAACGTCGTGCTCCCGCTGGTGCACAGGGTGACGGGGACCCTGGCCGCCACCAGCACGGCCGCGCAGAGGGTCTACACCACCGGCACCATCCGCTACGCGCCCGCAGAGGTGACCCTGGCCATGCAGGGCAACCTGTTGCCCAACGCGCACGCTGTTAACTTCGTGGACGTTAACAGCCCCGGCTTCGGCCTCGACCCCAAGACGCCCATGGAGATGCTCTACCACCACGTGCACCGGCTCAACATGTCAGGACCCTTCGGCGGCGCCGTAAGCGCCGCCAGCCTGACGCAGATGCCCGCCGGCAACGTGTTCACCACGGCCGAGGGACTCTTCTCCACGCTGCCCTTCCCGGTCTACAGCAACGGCATCCACGCGGCACAGACTCTGGAGCGCAAGGAGGACTGAGGCGCCGCCCAGCGCGGGCCAGGGCTCCGCCCGGAGGCATCGTCGGCGTTTTCGTTTAGACCTTTTAATTCTAGCACTTTGAATTCGAGCAGGTCAGCGTCCTCTCTCACCACGACGGCCCCTGCCCCACCCCCCTCTTTCTTTAACTTGACTTATTCTTTCCTGTAAAGATATGTTTATTTTTTGCCTTCAGAGAGTCAGATGACCAGTTGCCTGCCATTTTGTCTTCTTCTAAGATGTGTGTTGGGTTGTTTTGCTTTCCTTTACATCTTTATTAAGATGTCTTTAATGTGTATATGCCTCTGCCATAGAATACTCAGTCTTGTGGTCAAGAGATTTCTCAAGTGACAACCATTGGGTTTCTTCATCAAGATCTTGATATGATCAAGATTGAAAGAGACAAGCATAAACAATGTGCCCTGTTTGACTAAGTCAAATGAAATGGGGTGGTTTTTTTTTGTTTGTTTGTTTTGGTTCCTAATTCCTTTAAAAAAAAATAGGGGGATAGTATTTTAGAATTTTATGCAGAATTTAATTCTCTTTTTATGGTTAAGATTTTAAGATTTTCTTACTTGCACATAAAAATAATTTGGGTTCTTAAACTTAATTTCTGGCCTGTGACTAGAATGTTTAAAAAAAAAAAAGTTGGACTAAATGTTAATTACTGAAACATTAACTTAATTTCTAAAACCATGGTGCTATCATTTATTAATCTGTAATGTCTTCATACAAAATGCAGCTCCTGGGCTGGGTTTTGGAAAAAATGTGTTCTGTCCTGGTCTGGAGTCCGCTGCTGCAGTCTCCTTGGTTAGTTAAGACAAAGCCCTCATTAACGTTTGCTGCAGGACTTAAAATTTTTTACCTCCCAACTAACAAACATAGCCTCACATTAAATTTAATGGGTCAATAAAGCCCTTTTTAAAGGGGCTTTTGGAAAAACTCAAACTGATTTGAGGAGGAGTTTAGATACATACTGCCTTTTGTTGAGCTGTGTTTTTTTTCCTTTTCTCAGTCTAACTGAGGCTAATTTTTGCAACTTCAGTAACACTTCAGAGTAAAAGAAGGAAAAGATATTTAACATGTTTTTGATTTTTTTTTTCATTTCTTGCTAAAAAAAAAGGAAGGTTGTATTTTGGGGGACTGATTTGATTTGATGGCATTTTCTTTTCCCCTTTGGTTCTCTTATTTCTAGGTCAAAACCAGTACGGTTTAAAACTAAAGAATGGGTTAATAAGCTTCAAACAGATAACTGCAACTGAAAAACCGCACATTAAGTAAAAAAGAAAAAAAAAGAAAAAAAAAGAAAAAAACTAAAAAGAAAAAAAATCTCCTATTTTGTCTTTGTTGCCAGAAATCAGTGTAGTGTCAAACACTCCAAATGACTGTCAAGTATAAATTCTTCTTCCACTCCATCTTTGGCAGCTGTTTTTAAGGCATCTAATAACAGATGTGAGAACTGTAATGTGTGCAATGTGTACGTGTCCTTGGCTGTCAGTCCCATTGCAGTTTCAATGTGTGTTGCTATATGCAGTATATACTAAGCTAATGTAGTTGTTTTGTCCTTTGTCTTCTCTGTGCGCTCTCTCTAGTCCGGGGTGGTCCAGTCCCATTCCTGCAGTCCTAGTGAATCAGTGATTCTTGGGGGTTAGTGAGTTTTGTGTGGTGGCCTTCCTCTGTAATGTCCACCCTATGCTGCTTCTACTGTCTGTGAATCCTCCGTTCCACTTTTTTAAAACTGCTGTTGCTTTGCTGGTGTATATTCTCCCGACCTTTCCTTTCTTTCCCTCCCTCTCTCCTAGTCTCCCCTTTTCCCTCCTCATCTCTCCTGCCCCCCCCTTTACCCTTCTCCAAAATCTTCTTCGTTCTCAGAGATAAAAAGACTCTTAACTAGCTCAAGGTTAATGGAGCCATTTTTTCCCACAGTGGAGTTCTGGGTATGACTTTTTCTTCTGGAGTGCAACACAAAGCACTGAAGAATAATGCTCAGATATATTAAATAAATTGATGCCATATAGCCTCAGTTGTTAACATTCCCAGAGTCCCTTGTGCTCTACCTATATAAGCAGTGGGTGCTTTTCTTTGGTTTCCTTCCAGGTTGGCTGATGGAGCAATATATAAAGCAATTACCAGTGAGACAGAAAATTATTTCAAAGGTCAACCAACATTTTTTAAAAACAAAAGGGGAGGGGATAATGGAATATAGAATTGTCATATATATTTGTTTATGTGTGCAATGCTAATAGAGTAATTCGGCTGTCCTTTGAATATCACTGTGTTGAGTGGTTTCCTCTAGGACCTTCGATTCTGTGAGTTGGGCCCACGTCACTGTGGAATAATAACTAAAAGAAGTGAAATGCCACAAATTTTAATAGTGAGCTTACTTGAAGGATATGAGTAGGTTTACCAGGTGAAGAAGGCCAGTCATGATATTTAAAGATTACTTCTGGAAGCTCTGCTCTAGCTAGCGAACAATCAAAGGAACGCACCTGTCAGCTACAAACAACAGCTAGACAGCTGGTTTTCTTTTTTTTTTTTTCTTTTATAAATGTTTCTGTGTTGTGTCAAAATGATTTCTGGTGATTTAAACTAACAGATAATCACAGCTGCTGTCTAAATCCATAGTGTTTAAAATTACAAAATGAAAAAAAACACTTCATTACCTGTGAAGACTGTGTCTGTGTTTTTAACTATTTCTTGTACAAATATATGAAAACTTTTATGAGGAGACTGGTGCCAAGTAGCTGAATAATGGGGAAAGGGATATTCTGTTCGTAAAAATCTTAGCAGTGTTACCAACTCTACAGTATATATAAAAAAAAAATTAAAACGTTACAAAGCGACAGCTATGGTACATTTTGTTTTGTGTGAAGCTAACCGGACCTAACTTCCTGAGTGCCTGGCTTATTTTGAAACATTTTTTTTCATTGACCATTGATAATGCTGCAAATCAGAAATGTACATACTTCATTTACAACAGGGTTCTTTTTATACTTTTGTAGATTCTCATACATGTCACATACATGGTTGTCTTTATGTAACTTAATTTTTTCATCCGCAGGTGCCATTTTCATAATAAACTTCTCTTGGATTTGTTACTATCTGGCATCATTTCTTTTACATGTAACCATCCTAACTAATGAATGCTGGTAGTATTTGTTTAAGCAGGTACCTTGGTCATTACTCTTGATTTTTTTTTAAAGTTTAAAAAAAAAAGATACGTTCATATTTTTGCTAGTTTTGGAAAAAAAAAATGCATAGTTTGTGTCGTGATGAGGCTGACAAGGCACAGATTAAGATGCTAATCCAAATACTACACCAAACTTGCAACCATCCTAAATTTTCAGCTACCCCAACTCATTGTCATACTGAGCATTATTATGCACATTATCAAAGCTGAACAGTGGGCCTGCACGTTAACCACTATGGGAAGTGTGCATTTTTTCTTGATTAATGCACAGTACGTGATGACAGTTTTCATACATTAATCATTGAAAATGCACTCGATACTTTCATTTATTACAATCTATAATGTATAACCAACCGTTCCATTGTTTATATCTTCTCTTTACACTAAATATGTATTTTCTTTCTCCAGACAGAGTAAGTCCTGGTTGTGCTGTGTTATTGGTTAGGTCAGCACGCAGCATGCAGCCTGCCACGTTTGAAGGCAGGTCAGCTGGCTAACAAAAAAAGAAGGAAAACTTCAGCTTGCTATCTCTCAGAGAAGGCTACAGATGGGTCACATGTTAATTTTGTGCTCTCCAGAAAATGAAGAGAGAGGAACGGGTTGAGCTGAAGCAAAAGGCAAACACTTTTGTCCCAGAGCCACCAACTGTAGTAAATGTCATTCCCTAGTTTAAGTCTTCAGTGACATTTGCCAATTTAAGGGTGCTTTTTACTAATGGAGGCTTGCGTCAGACCAGCAGATACGGAAATGTGGTTATGGTTGTGGGGCCCTAGATTTCTCTACAGTGCCTGCTACAGGTCCTTGAAATAAACACTTGAAAATTGGAAATCGGGAGAAGGTAATTAAGAACACCGAATTGGGTTCTCCCAACACTTTTCCAAAATTTCTCTTTCGCGCTGGAGAGTCAGAAGAATAGAGTAAGTCAAAACATTGCTGAAGCTGGAAACTCGATCCTGAACAGAGTGCTGAAGCCAGCCTCCCCAAGGCATTCGGTCTGGTAGGCGCTGCTGACGTTGGCCCTTAGTGGCAGCCTCCAGAACCTTCCACGGGGGAGGGTCTGCAGAGGCAGAGGGGCAATTATAGGAGCGTGCTACTAGGGCTGACCCTCTGTCGGCTGACGGCAATGTCAGTGGGCCTTAACACTTTATTCCTGGACATGGCTGCAGCCCTGTGATCTGGAGGTGGTGGTGATGAGAGTTGAAAAGCACCAGCTGGCCAGGGGTGGATGCAATGAAATCGGCACAGCATCTGGAGCTTCTGCAGAAATAGTGGAAATCCTGGATTCTTACCCAAGCTCAAGCCTCCCTTAGTATCAGCAAGTGCCCTGTCCTTTATTTGTACCCATCAATGCTAAAATACGTCACTAATGAAATAAAAAAAAAACCTCTTGGGTCCCAAAAGAGAGCAAGCGAGCTCTGGGCTCAGACCCACGGACAGTCAGGAAGCCCTGTCACCACCCCAGGCATGGGGCTGGAAGCCAAGCCAGGGCCTGGAGCTCCCAGAGGCACAGGACCTCTCCCTTGCCGGGCTGGCAGCCAGGCAACGTGTCAAGGCTCCAGAGTGCAGGTCATGGACAGAACAGGCATCTGCGGCCAGCTCTCTGTACCCTGCCTCTTCACTTTCCCAGCCCATGCTGAGACTCGTTTATTTGGCAATAAAGAACGAGGAAAAAAAAAAAAATCTCAAAAAAGGCAGCAGGTGGGACAAGAGGAGAAGCTATGCATCAGTTGAGCATAAAGCAACTGGTTTTAGTCCTTGTGGACCGGAATTCTGACCCATCTTGGCCTACTCCTAGACAAAGTCTATTTATACTGAGCACGTTTGAAACAATTTGAAGTCAACCTGGCCTATGCACTACATCAAAGGTAAGAGATAATGTATACTGTCAAGCCTAGAAGATAGTCTATTCAGGCTAGGAAGAGGGTTATCCAGGTTCAAAAAGTAGAAAGAGTGGAGGACTTAAGAGAGAAAGAAAAATAACCTTTGCCAATACTTCATATCATATAGTGACAAAAGGCAAACTCTGTTCTTGAGAATAATTCCCAAAGAATAACAACTAGCAGGCTTAGGAGACAACTCTGGTGGCTAAGGTAAGCGATCGGCCTTTGCTGCTCCTGCTTTCCTAAGAAATCATTATAAAGAAGGGGGCACTGACCTGGTAAACCCCCCACAAGCAGACACCATGGCGTTCACCTTCATGTCCCCCCTTAGTGTCTAGCTCAGTGATTCACCAATAGTCTTTGCTCAGAGGACATGTAAAAAGAAGAAGGAGAAGAAGGAGAGAAAGAGAGAGAGAAGAGAGAAAAGAAAGAAAAAGGAAGGAAGAACAGACAAGGAAGGGATGAAGAGAAAGGAGGGGAGGGGAGGGGAAGGGAAAGGAAAAGAGGGAGGGGAGGGAGGGGAGGGAGAAGGAAGGAAGGGAAAGAAAGAAAGGAAGAA